>NC_136635.1:20313070-20431350 GCF_949748355.1 Melanostigma gelatinosum
AACTTAGATGTCGTTAAATCTCCTTTTTAAATGCTGCTACAAATGTAGTTCAGATTGGATGGAATGACATTTGTTTGTAACCATAAAAGATCCAATGTGGGAATCAGCAAACTGCCAGATTTGGTAAAACCGACAACAGACAAAGACAGTGATCGTCATTGTTCACAGTTTTAAATTTGGAATATGACAGGGACAATTTGAGACAAATGTATGAAAATGGACAAGGTTTCAATTCCAATTGATGTAAAAAAAAAATGAATAAACTTGATGAAAAATGAAAAAAATCGATTTTGACCACTTGGATGTGCTTTATAGCTAATTTAACTTTTCATTTGTATATATTGATATTTCTTTAGGCCTAACCTAAAGAAGCTCACTTTATATATTTCTGTTTGAGAAGACTTTCTTATTTTCAAGCAGCACATTCTGTTGAGGACTCAGATTCCTCACCAGAGGTGACAACCTCCTCAGACTGTCTGAACTAAACCCACTGAACCTGTGTTGTATTGTTCATGTTTGTTTTCTATTTGCTGTACAGCGCACAGACAGTGCCTTGTCACCCTGAAATTGAAATTAGCAAAACTACTAACTCAACACCTCCTTTCCTTGTCCCGTTTCCACATGAATCAGATAGGCCAGATTCTTGTTGGCCATTACATGTCTCCGTGGCTCCTCTCAATGAAAACCCCTCACTAGATTCCCCAAGCCTTTATTTCCATGTTATCTGTTTCACCACCTCACTATCCGGATTTCTTTTGTGTCAATCGGTCTGACCTTTCATGAGATAAGAGAAACAGCCATGACTTTTCAGATCATTTCAAGAAAGATGATATTCTAAAGTGGTAAAACATGGGTTGGCTGGCTCTAAAGTCAAGTCAAGTAAGTCAGTAAGTAAGTCAGTGAGATTTAAGTAATTTTAACATTTGAGTACTCATAGTGGAGTAATGTTCTGTGTGTGTTGTTATCTGAGCTTCTCTTTGACTTAGCCACTCCGGGCCGCATGTGCTTTTAGTGCATGTTAGTGCATGCAATAGTTCCCCACTGGTTAGCTCACGGCCGCCGCTCTGCAATGCTGTCATACGGCTGCAAAAGTCGTCCAGATCAACAGCGTTGTCGCACAAGTGGAGCACCCACCCTCCGGTTCCCCCTCGGGTAAACTCTGTTAGCTCAGTTCACGCTGTTGCCGTGGTTTAAGAGGCAATAGCAATGCTCCCAATCTCGTATTAAGCACATTCAACGATTTTTCAGTTATCAAGCCATGTCTCCAATGTATGTATACTGTACTGTATACTGTACATGTCAGACAGTTGGTACAGCATTCAGCGCAACTTCTCCAGTTATTCTTTTTTCATTTTTTGTGTTTGTTTGTTTGTTTGTTCTATTTGTCTCAGCCCTGTAAAGCATCTTTGGGTATCTTGAAAAGCACTACAGAAATAGATTTATTCGTATAGGCCCTGGGAAATGTGCCTGTGGTATGCAGTAAGATGTTGTTGGCCTATCAGAGAACATGACCAAACATATTCACTGGAGAGAAATAAAAGCTCTGAAATGATCTGATATTTAATGATACAATGGTACATAATCTATGTGTATGATAGTTTGAGAGGTGGTGTTTCTTTTTAACTACACTTTAAAAGACCTAAACCCGCACAGCATAAATGCATGGATTTATGAAATGAGAGCCTGTGCTGTGTGTTTTCTTTTGATGCTGTTCCATTATGTAACTGACCTCTGAGGCATTCAGCACATCTTCAGGACACCAAAGGTTTGTCTGTGTTGCGTTAAAGGCAGTGTGGATGCACGATTGCCTTGTGAGTGTCTGTGTTATGTTTGCGGAGGCCAGTGAGTAGGCACATGTGGATAATACGCAGGCCTACTGTTCTGTCATGCGTGCAGCCTGTTTCTCTACATGTGAGTAACATGTGGGAGATGCTCTGCTTGGTTGCACACACAGACCTGATGAGCATGGAGGATGGCGAGGGCTTATAGAAGCAGATGTTAGACCACTGATGCACACTTTGTGGCTCTGCTTCCTTATCAGTAAGTAGGGCACATTCACTGACTCACTCCCAGTGTGTCTACCTGTAAAGTCCAAAGCCCCACAGCAGAAAGCAAATCAACACACAGGCCAGCCTGGAGGGAGGACTCTGTGTGTCTGCAACAGAGACGAGGAGGAGGAAGAAGAAGAAGAAAACAGTAGCTGTTGGACCCTCTGTGCTCACCTCAGTCTCTGTTGTCTGTTTCCTCTGTTGGGCCCTTGGGTCTTCATTACATAACACACACGATCCTGGAGACAACACATTGATGCATGCTGATCCATGTGGACACGTTGCTTGGTCTGTATTTGTGTGATAGTGGAATATCGTACGTTAAAGCACTACCACCATACACAGACAATCTGGGTTAAGCAGAGGTGGAAGCAGCAGAGAAGAAAACTTTTGAACACGTAAACATTAGCCTGTAGCATTTCAGTGCACCCTGTAAACACTTCTTTTGCAAACGTATTGTCAGCGATGAGGAGTACATATTGAGATGTGTCCTCCAACAAGTGTGTAAGCAAAACAAGCTGTAAACAAACTATTCAAGTTAAAATGGCAAATGTGTGAGCATTTGCCATTACACACGGCCAGCAGGCGGAGGCGCCTTTATATTACTTGAGGCCCTGGGGCTACGGACGTGTTGGAGGCCCTTTCCTCTGTCCACAATATGTCACGGCAACTTCAATTCAATTGGACAACAACACACATTAAGTAGAGTGCCCTCCTAATCAGCATCTACGTATTTGTAAGGCATAGATTTGCACATTCTGCAAAAAGAAAGTGGATCCATTCAGCCTTTCTAGGCCATTGATGTTCTCTTCTCTCACAAAAAGGATTACTGTGAGGTAATATTTGCTCATGCACAGTCTGTGAGAACAGTGCACACACAGAAGCAGTCGGCTTGCTAACAAAGCCTCCGGCCCTCTCCCAGAAAAGGATCAAAATAGAGTGAGTTTGTGCAGCCTTCAAATTTGAATGCATAAAGACAGCGTAACATAGTAGCCTCCTTCTGCAGGGTTTGACAACGCTGTAAGCGCCTGGAAATTTGGAAAAGATAAGTATTATCCTGAGGTGTCAACAATCTCAGAAACAAAGGGAGAAATAGAGACGAGACACACAGAGAGACAGAGGTCTTCACCTGCCTTATGATGAAACACTGCATCTCAAAGCATCATCCTGTGCCATTTGCACCTCAATGTGTAGCAAGTAACCGTCATTCTAGACGTTGAATATTCTCCGTCTGTTTGTGCTTTCTATGTGAAACTCAGCTGCCACTCCGCATCCGACACTTGCTCTGCTCCTCTCTGTTGTTTGAAAATGAGCACAGAGTTCAGCTGTTCATGCATGACTAAGACCAGTTATGCCATTAAACAAAACCAGCCATTGATTTCACTCTTATCTTCCCTAATTGGATTCTTATTAGCTAATCGAGTCTCTTTATTTTGTCATAGGAATCAATGTTGCACCACATTTTTATTTAAGTTTATGCAATACTAATTTGCAACTGCAAATACACTTTGATGGAAACATAATGCCAGCCGGATTATGTTTTTTTATCAACACAATGAGAAAACTGGTGAGCCCACAGTGAGGACAGTAATCCAAAAAGTCACTGTGCCAGTTCAAGTGATACTCTGGCCCAAAACTCCCTGTAAAACCACAACTTGACAGAGATTAAACAAACATTTGTGAGTTTAAGAGGTCGTAGTCGGATTTTGTTTGGACAGAGCAAGCTGTTTCCCCTTGTTTCCAGAGTTTATGCTAAGCTAAGCTAACCTGTAGCCTTATATGGAATGGACAGTGGTATAGTCTTTTTTTTCTTTGTGAAACTACCTCAGCTGAGCACCACTGCAGGTGTGCATCAAATAGTTTATGTAGCTGTGATAAAAAAGACAAATCATTGATTTAAATGCAGAGAAGAGGCAAAACATTTGCATTCTCTCTCATTTAGACGAGATCTTTCATGACATTCCTGAGTGTCTGAGTGGGGATTTAGCGGAGGTGTAAAAACAAAACAAAAATCAGTCCTGGCTGGTTTGTCTTGACCTGTCTGTGGCATTGGATTTATCTGAAAGCACACACTCGTCCATTCATTACCAACTATAATTAGAACATGCATGTCCACGCAAACACACACCGCACACACTCGTGGCAACGCTGTGACATCACAAGAGGCGTGTTCATTTTGACAGGAAGAGAAATGGTTCAGCGGGATATCGAGGGCTGAGCAGAGGTGGACGCTCCTCTGTCATCTTGTGTAACGATTGGAGTGTGATACAATCCCTCTATCCTAAATTGTGATGCATTTTTAATGGGATTTTGGGTTAACTCTGCCTCGCCTCAATCTAATCCATCACGATAAGAGGCAGGCTGCAAAGAAGTGTTCCAACAGATGCAAAGGAGAACCCTGATCCCATTTCATTTGCAATTTTTGATTTGATTTTTTTAAATTATGCAAAATATTTATCAGCACTGCAGAGGAGCAGAGATGAAATGAACTGCAGTGACCCATCCACCAAAAAACTCTGCTCCGATTTATCATCCCACACTAGGGTGTACTGTGGAGCATCTTGTGCAGCTGGAAAAACACACACGCACATAAGCACACACACACACATGTCCAGATTACCCAATGAACCCTCTCCTCAGTTGGTCCGAGGGCTGTAGAGTTCCGTGGTACAGGATTACCTGTTGTTGCAAAACAAACCCGAGTTCAGTGTCAGGACGGATGCAGTGCAGCCAACCTGCAATAACAGCAATGTGTTTTTCCACTTCCAGTGCTATCACACCATGCCATAGTAGCACATGTTAATGATTGATGCTTTACACAGGCCGATCAATAGTCCGGCACCTGCTTGTCATGTGACTGGAAAAATCCCATTTTAAAAGGCATGTTATCTGGTCCCTGGAGAGGAAGCCATATTGACTTTCAAAACCCTGGCATGTCTTTGAAAGATTCGTCTCAGATAAGGATCCTTTTGCGGCAGGTGGCCCGTGATGTCAGCCCAGAGATGTCTGGATAGCCAATCCAAGCAGAGCATTGTGAATCCCTGTTATCCGATAATTTGTATGCAGGGGTGGGCAGATCGCAGTGACAGCTTGGCTAGGTCAGGCCAAGATTGGCCAGACAGGCTCCCCATTAGACCTGCCACTCTGCAGACACAACTGAACATTGTGTGCTTTTGCCCGCTCTAGTGCTGCATCAATCCAGACACACTAGAGCCACTGCAGGGAGGCCAAGGAGGCGGCTGCAGCGCGGTTCACCGACTACTGCCACATTTAAAAGACAGGCCCGAAACCCATGCTGATAACCTTGATGCCGTTGGCTGGCTGTGTCTTACACAAGCCCATCAATGATACGCATCAATGCACCGTCCACCGCGTGGTCCTCCTGAGTTTAGCTGAAGGGAAACTGCAGAGGGACGGAGGCCAACACGCTGAGCATATCTGTGTGAGTATCAGGTTTCAGCTGTGATCGGCCTGTGATTAATGGAGAGCGCTGCTGTTCGCCGCTTGTGACACACACTCTGAGAGAAGAGGCCGATCAATCCTATACGTACCACTGGTGTGCCCTGACGTGAGATGAGAGGCTGAAGGGGTACCGGAGAGAGAGCTGCTAGAAGTCAAACGGAAATTTGTCTGGCGAGGAGAGTTAACAGAACTGTTGTGCAATTGTTGAATATCCAAGTCACAGGTCCTCTAGATGGGAACGGAGTCATGACCTCGACTCGAATATATACAAACACAGGTCCACACAGATGTACTATTTGTGTATTTCACAAATAAAACGCCAGTGTTTACAGGCAAACACATGTCATTCACTGACACAACACACATGTAGATCATTAACGCAGGAACATGCACAAAACACAGACAAAAGTGAAAGTCATGATATATATTCAGACAGCAGAGCGCTGATAATGATGACACAGATCCTTCATCTTATTTGAAACCCAAATATTGTGGGTCATAAGACCTTGTAGACGGTAAGAAGAGAGTGAGAGGGCAGAGGTGCTGCAGTCACATAACCACACATCATAGTCGACATTATAGACAGCGTTTTAAGTAGCCGCTGCGCTCTCTCTCTCCGTTGTAATGCTTTGGACAGTATGTTCTCTGTATTATCAGAGTTGTATGGTCTCTTTCAGGCATTGAGCTGCTTGGGGATTTCTGTCACTACTGTGGAAGATATCACAGGCAGCTTCTGACTTTGACCATGTTTTTTAATCTTTATGTTTTTTTATTTTCGAGCCAAGTGTGTCATCAAACGTAAGTGACTTACCTGGGACTGTAAAAATGTTTTTGTGGAAATTAACCTTGGCTCAGGGTTGGTTACATGTTACAAACAATACAAGTTGCTCTTTTGTCTTGGTAATACCTGTCCTGGAGATGATAGCATTTATAACAGTCTGTTGCATTTAAGGAATAGTGAGTTAGAAGCACAATATTATACCTGCAGTTATCTAAATGTGTGCGGGCTAAGCTTCTCTGGACTAATTAAGGCAACATGTAAATTTACACCAGATTAATCAATGGCTATGTCATCGAGAAAAAAGAAAGAAAAGTCACGGTCTGGAAAACATGACTTTGATAACATGTTTGTTATCTGAACCTGTTGAGTCGTTTTAAACACATGAGCACTTACAGGTGAAAGGTATCTGTTTTCGTCCTGTTAAGAAACCTCCAGATTCCAAAGCTTCTGATCCTCTTACATCACCACCAAACACCCAGTTTTATCTCTGACCCCAAACAAACTAATCCAATCACATCAAACGCACAGCACACGCAATACACACAATGTCCCTGGCAGATCACTAAATCATTTCAGAATATCCCGAAAATGTATGGTGTGTTTTATCATTTGTCTGAGGGCGAGGAGCGGGCACAACAGGTTACATCACATCATTGAGAGGATGGCTCATACACCCAACACACACCCACATACACAGATACACAAACAGAGCCCTGTAGATCCGAGGATGCTCCATTCACATATGGTCAGAGGACAGCAAAGGCAGATGGTCCTCTCCTCTTCTCATTTTGTCTCGTCTCGTCTCATCTCGTCTCCTCTCTTCTCCTCTCCTCTCTTCTCGTCACCTCTGTTTCCTTAAGTGCTATAATTCAGGAATGCTAGTAAAACGGGTCAACAATCCAACATCTGCCGCCATGCTGATAATCAGATTATTCGTGTTCAAAATATGCCTTTAATGCAAAAACATTTTATTCCGACCTACTTGTTTGCCATATGAAGAGGCTTCATGAACATGACCCTCCCCAATGATGATTCTGAAGTTTCTGTTGTGTTCTTTGCGTTACAATGTTCTTTTAACTCTGTAGCTGCTGGTTTCATGTCAGATCTGAGACAAAGTCGTCAACCTGTACTGTCACCCTGAAAAAGAGAAAAAAGGCTAATCCCAGGCCAGTGATGGTGGCACTATTGTGCGTTACGTAATCACGTCCCACTAACACTGTACCCTCGGAGTAAATCATTCAAACAGCAGAGTGAGATTCCACCAGGAGCCGTGCATTACCTTTCAGCAGCGTTGTGTGGACATTCTCGGTGCTGACGCAGGAAGAGAACAACTTCCTGAACAGAAAACAGTGAGACGGGACAGCCAGTTCTCTCCGAGTTAATGGGTACAAGGAGGAGGCTTTCTCCAAAATATTTCCGGCAAAGACCAGAGAGGTTTAGAAATGAAGCAATCATACATGAGTAGGGCAAAAGCAGTTGACTATCTGAGCATTTAACATTTACTTATCAACTTTACTGAACACCAAACCACAAAAAGATGTGTCAAAAATAGTTGAGATCCCAGAGAAGCTGCTTTAAATGAGGGAATACATGTTCGGTATGTAAATTAGGCTAAAGGGACATAAAGCGTATAATTATAGTTTAACGGATGAAATCTAATAATAATTTTAAAGCAAGCGTGTATTACATAACAAATGTAAAGTGATTTTAACAAATGTAAACCTGATAATAATAATAATATGTGTATCTGAGTATAGTGCAGTCTGATGTAGAAAGTACGGAGAAAGAGGAAGTAAGCAGGGTGTTGGCTTCAAGGGATGGGGAAATAACGGTGGTTGAGAAGAAAAGACACAAAGCACAATAATGATGAAGGATGAGATCAATAATCATTTTATAAGCAAATGTGTACTCAGTAAAGTGATTAACAACTGTAACTGTGATTATTATAACTAAGCTGTGTTAGAAATGTGAGTGTAGGAAAAGGGGAAGTACAACAGCTGTTGAACACCCAGACACTTGATTAAGAGCTTGATTAAGTAAGCGCTTGATTAAGTAAGCGCCCAGACAGGGAAGTCGGCGTGATTTCCTCATGCACACACACAAAAGTTTGGTACTTTTCGAAGCACATGCACCAAATCAATGATGTCATGTTAATCATGGGCTGAGGGAGGACGTGTTGGGGAAGAGGGGGGAGAGACGGGAGAGGCAGCCCAAAAGTGTTATAAAAGAAGTAACTTGCAAACAGCAAGATGGGATTTCTACACGAGCCGTCCAGACGCTCTGAGAAGAAGATACGGACGATCGCAACTGAAGTATTCGAGGACTTCGTCTCTGTTCACGGAAAGAAGACCGCTGTTCATGGACAAAGATTGAAAGACGGAGATTTTCCTCTCCCCACTGCTCGACTTTAACAACGAATCAAGTGTAGTAATATTTAATGTGAGCTGTAGATTAACCCTTGCTAACTAACTAAATATAACCTGCAATAAATATCTAATCTGCATTTAAAGTAATTTCTCAAGGGCATTTATTTGCTTAAGTAGTAAAAGTTCCTCGTGGCAGTAAAAAGTTAAATCCATTGTATGTCTAACAACTGAGTTCTGTAAGGTTATCCTAGAAGACCGAATCCACTTAACAACCCCTTACGGTTTTAGAAGTAATCCTAGCCGTTAAAACCTAACCTGGCATTTACCAAGAGCACGGATCCAGAAGAGGGAAGCTGCCATAACCGACGCGACTGGTAGGAGCGCCCGGGGTCAGGGTGGCCCCTCGACCGAGTGCACTCAGACCGGAGGAAGCAGGGTAGACGTCAGGAGTAACGGCAGTTAGAAGAGCCAGGCGAGTTCCCTCGCAAGAACACCAGCTCGACAATCTTTTAATAGAGAGCTGAGTCAGTAAGTAGCCCCGTATCGGGCCAGAAGTACCCCAGGATCTAACAGATGGCATTATGTAAACATTGCTCCCTGCAATGGAGACACAATCACAGTGGTGAATGTGTACCAACGCTTTCTCTGTGCGGGCCTCTTTCACAACGCTGTGAAATACCTGAGTTGCGTGGTATCTGACATGTGTGTGTGGACAACACAGCTCCTGTGAGGGTCAAACGGCTATTGAAGCTATCCTGGGTACAAGAACTCATGCCCGCTCTTGATCCGTTCTGCACCTTTGCTTCAGGTCCAGTGAGACAGTCCGTTATACAACAGCAGACAGACACTGCATGGAAAACAGCAGAGATCAGTATGAATCCTTCTGAGTGCCAGTGTTGTAGTGCTTCTGTAAATTGTGTTATGTCATGGTATCTGCCTGCACTTATTCAGGGTAATCAGTGATTCATTAATTAAGGGTGTTGATCAACTGAGTCCATGCAGCATTACAGGCTATTCTTTGAGTTCATTACAGTAGATTCACACATACACACAGATTTACGCTGCAGGCGTCACAGATCGTGAATTAATCTCTGAGCTAAAAATAAAAAATAAGAGCGTGGGCAGAAAAAAACATATGCAAACACCGCGAAACCCACGGCTTCGCCCTCATTTCCTCACACGTCCATTCAGATGTTTTGATAACACACAGCTGGTCCAGACCCCTCAGCAGTCTGGTTTAAATATCACACAAATACACGCGTTTCCTTCTACAGTCCAAACATGCCAGTTCATCAAGACACCCGCATCCTGCCATATGACAAGCAGATGAAGACGGAAGGAGGGAGTGCTTGCCAGCAGCGCCAGTCTCGCAGGCAGAGAGTGGCAGACACCATGTGATGTTGTGAGTAAAGAAAGCAGGAAAAAAAATGTGATTTGTGAAGCAGGAGGAAAACAGGCAACCATTGTTGCCTGTTTTAACAGCAAAGCAATTAAACACAAACACTTCACTTCAGAGGATGAACTGCAGACACATAAAAGTGCCTTCTGGTACAGACATATATCGCAGGCTCTGTTCTTTGCAAAACGGGAGGAGTAAAGTGACAAAAATCCGCATGAGCATGTATTTTTCATTTAATTCAAAAGTGTTTTGGAGGCTTTTCCTAATCCGAAGAGATGCAGAGCATTCACAGCACATCAGGAGCGTGTAATCCTTTGATTTAAGCTGACAGATAAAAATCATGAATCCCCAAAACTGGGTTTGCAAAGGTCTCACCCAGAAAGAGGAATACATTTGTAATGCAGACCACAAAAGGTTTGTTTGGTTTCTGCTTAGACTGGATCAAAACATGAAGACATGAAATGTAGGAGCACATCTGAAAAAGAGGAAAGGGAAAGAGAGAAGAGTAAGAAAGTAGCAGTGAAAGAGAGAGACAGAGAGAGGTGGTGGCAAATGGACTCTCGTGGTGGTGGATCTGACACACTGACAGGCCAAGCCATACACAGAGCAGTCTCCTCCCCTCTCTGGCCTGGCCTATATTAACTCTCCCTGGAGCGCCACCTCACAACCAGAGGCACATGGAGTAGGATAAGACATCGGCAAAAGCTCTGACAAAAGAGTCACGTACACAGGGAGGCACTCGACTGCGCTCTTCACCTGTCTGCTGGTCAAACTGGCAGTGTTGGATTTACAGTTTAAACCCTCCCGGATGGACCGTTAACTTCTGTACCATGTTGCTCGGGTCGTCTCAGGAGAATGTCAGCTCTGGTAAGTGGCAGGAAGGTTACATACGAAATAAGCGACAAGTAGACACGCATGAATGTGTCATGTTAGTGATGTTGAGGATGTTTCTGTTTTTGCCTGGATTCTAGGCAAAACCTCTTCAACAAAGCGAACAGGTGGTGATGTGTGTTGTTATGATGTTATGATGATGATGTTATGCAAGTGAAAGTGTGATTAACAGCAGATTAACATAGACAGCAACTTCGTTCGTCACACAAGCGATACGCAACAAACAAGTTTGCAACAGTTCAGTGTTTGTTTTGTCTAATGACCACAAAGCATTGCAGCAACATGGCAGCAGCAGTGGCATTGGTAGCCTATGTCATCCCAACTAACTTACACAGTCAAAGACTTGATGTCAACTCTTTGTCTCATGAACAAGGGGAGTCCTGCTGCAGACTTTGCACTGACTGCGATACAAATAACACAAGAGGAAGATTATTTTTTGAATCTGTCATCTCCAAAACAATCAGAAAGTGAGGAAATTGACACCAACAGATAGGGTCAGCTTTACCCTGACCTCTTCTCATTCATCTACCGTGGAGGGTAAAGAGCACTCATATGGGCACACAAGTGCCAACACCTTATCTAAAAATCAGAGTTTTAATGATTAATGTAACTTCAATCAGAAGCAATGCAACCATGGTGCCAGAGGCCAGTGGGACGTAATCATATGAGCAAGAAATATGGTCTGATGAAAGGAAAATGTACGCTGTCTCTCTTAGTTTCTGACGTGTGGAAGATGTCAGTCTTTACTGAAGTGCCTTCGAGCAAAGACATTGCATTAACTTGACCTCTGACCTTCCAATAGAGGAGGGGGATCAAAGCTTGGATCAATAAAGTTTCATCTTAGCAGGATTTACTAAATATTCATTGTAAACCTAAGGAATGAAAAACAGAAACTCTTCTTGAAACTATCCTTTCTTTTAAAAAATAAATAAATCAAGATAGATAAACTCAGAGTGGCCTAACTTAGACATATATATATATATCAGCAAACCAAATAAGGCTCTAAATTGCATTAATTATAAGTCCCAATTGTCATCGCTCTTTAAGATCTAGCTAATCTTGTGAGATATTATAATTATATATTATTACTCGATATTATTGCACGAGACAAAGCATCGTTATGAACCACGATCTCACTATCAGCCAAAAATACAAGAGCTAATAAAAGGTATATCGTGTCTTCTCTCAGCTGGTCCGACTAATAACCGAAACAAGTCGCTCTCCGAGTGTGTCGCATCCCGCTCAGTCCGCATGCAGTTTCTGTTCTCCATCGCAGAGCCCATCCCGGCCTGTGAGAGGGATCTGCATTCTCGGGCACATGGGTTCCCACATGGTCTGCCTGCGGATGCTAATGCTGCGGCTGTGATGCTGCTTGCTGCCTGCACGCCCATCGGTCTGCCAGTCACAGCATCCACAGTGAGAGAGGACCAGACGCGGTAGACTAGTACAGGACACCGCAGTCGGAATGAGGGATCTGAACGGAGAAAAGTAGCGCCTTCCTTGATCTCCTGACTCTGTTGTGCTCGGGATGTGTAAACTTCGCGGAGATTAGATGTGAGGGCGGACTAACTGACGGAGAAACACCCTGCGCTTCTCGCTGCCAGATGGACTTTTTAAATCCGCAAGCCGCAGTGAGTGAACCGTCGATTTTTCTCACTGACACCATTAATGCATTACGTGCCCTAATCCGAAAACAACGTTAATACCCACCGACGGCAAAAACTAATTGGGAAAACAAATCGTGGATCACTCCGGAAAACAGCACCATATTTGCAAATGATTAAAATAGAAAGCAAAGACAAAGAAGGGACAAGTCAGACACGCGATTTTCAGCGTCTGGTCTGCAGCATTTTGTGTACCCACCAGTTTTGGATTTTTTTCATCTCTCATTTTCGGCAGTAAAATAGGATACAATTATTTATCCTCATCCCTTATCATTGGCCAGTTTGTTCACATTTTAAGGAGCGGTAAAAAAAATCAAGCAAGCATCTTTCTGTCTTTCTTCATATGTTTGTTTCTACTAGGACCATGCCTATTAACAGGACTATGATATATGTTTTTGCAGCAGTGGTTTAACTTTATTTAACGTGCTATGATGATATGCTACATATAGATGATCACAGCACTCTTGTTTACTGCAGAATATTATTGGCACCTATGCTCTTATCATTGCATCCATAAACCTGTAAATACTGAGTTGGATTTTGAATCCGCCGCTGTCACGTGATCTCACACAAACACATGTTGTTAATGACTCCTGTTGCATTCAAGTACTGCTCGAAGCTCCCATGTGTAATGTAAAAACGACCGTTTAGGCGTTGTGTTACTAATATACTCAACAATATCTGATATGTTACGGTGTCTAAGACTTCCACAAATATGCACTGCTACTTACTATGCGCTGCAATTTGCTTTTTGTAACTGTATATTTTTCATATAATTTCAAAAATCGGCCAACAATCCTTTAACATTGCCGCAAAATACCACTTCAACTATCACATTGATAAGAATTCTCACGGTAGTAGAGGTATATCCGACTGTCCTTGAAGGCAGCGTCGTGACGTCACGCTGTCTTCCATCGCTCTGCCCAGCCTCAATGGCGATTGCAATGGATCCGCAGAGCGGCAGCGGAGCTCGGTCAAACCTCGTCTGGGTTTGATTAAGCACATAACGAATCTAATGCTACGAATACGGACTGTAAGTCATGTACTATATGTCTATTATTGTCACTATTACTGACATTGAATGCCATTTCAATGAAGATTTGGGTCGTTTTTAACGATTTAAGCGAGGTCGGCTTTGTGCTGCTTAGCGCGAGGAGAGCCGTACCACGTAGTCAGAAGCCTCCGCCAACAACACCTCCTTTGTTCACTTTGTCGGAGGATTTCTCTTTAACCTCACGTTTACATGTTAATGAAACGGGCATGGTTCGTTGAAATCGTAGTTTCCCTTATAATATGGTGTATGTGGTCATGTTGTGACATATTAGAAGACCCAGTAGACTGGATGTGTCTCGGTAGCTAGCTTGTCAGCTCGCCGTGATGCTTCCATTCCTGACTTTTTCCGCCTGCCAGTCACAGACTCCATGAAGACCAAGAACATTTAACGCTCAGAATTAAGACCGTTTTCCTTCAATGTGTGATATGTAACCTCAGCTAATTATCTGGTTGATCTCTTTATATTTCATCGATACCCAAAAACCGGACTAGCAAGCGCCTAAACCGGGTGGGGGAGGTCTAGTTTCCATTACTGGCACCACGTTGAACCTAAAGCCGGTGAACGAGTCGGCTTGTTGTTTGTTGGCTCTTGTGAAATCCCCAACATGTTTATTAAGAGCTAGCTTTCACTACGTTTTCGTGCAACGGTGGAAAAGTACTATTGCAAAACTATGGACTTGTAACCCTTCTATCCTGGCACAACATTGCGTTTTGTTCCTAACCTTATTTTTGTTGTTTTTCTCTTGTCTTTTAGGTTATACCCAAGTAAAATGGAGGATAGTTTTGATTGCGACTGTGGCGAACTTGAGCCACCTGATCATTGAGAGTAAAACATTATTTTGAAGACTTAAAGGCCAGACTCATTTCAGTTTTATAGATCAGGTGACTTGACTAGTTATAAACAAAAACAGAAGAAAAAACAACAACACATGAAGCTGCTCAGGACCAGTCAAACACTGAATGTATCCTCACTGTAAGGATGCAACTACATGCTTTTATAGTTTACTTTAGTCTCTGTGCTTTTTAATTGGCCTTAAAGACCATTCCATTGCAGTCTGTCATCATTAGTTTATTTAAACTGTTCACTTAAAGATATCTACACATCCAGGATCGGAAGACAAATTATATTTCTAATATTATCCCCTTACTCAAGATGGAACAAAGATTGCACCACACATCAGTGCCCCAAATCTGAAAGTGACAGATAGACGGCGGGGGGGAGGGGGGGGGGACTCAGTAGTCGTCTATACAGGGGTCAGTCAGCTCAGCCGCTGAAGCAGTGGAGGGATTGTCGGATAAATTCCTCTGTCGGTGATACATTTGGAAACGGGCCAAAGAGACCATACATTAAGAAACAGCAGAAGCTTGGCGTAAAAGCCGAAAACAGTCGTCATGGCAGAGAAGTTTGAGTCACTGATGAACATCCACGGCTTCGACCTGGGTTCTCGCTACATGGACCTGAAGCCGCTGGGCTATGGAGGGAACGGCCTGGTGTTCTCAGCCGTGGACACAGACTGTGACAAGCGTGTAGCCGTGAAGAAAATCATCTTGACGGACCCCCAGAGTGTGAAGCACGCCCTGCGAGAAATCAAGATTATTAGACGCCTTGACCACGACAACATTGTCAAGGTACGTTTGCTCAAAAAAAGCAAAGAGAATTAATCTGATTTTCTGGGGTTGTAAAAAGAGCTTGTGTCCAAATTAAAAACTGATGTTCAACACTGACACGTCTTCTTATGTCACCAGGTGTTTGAGACATTGGGCCCCAACGGTCGCAGGTTAACGGAGGATGTGGTGTCCCTGACGGAGGTCAACTCTGTCTACATTGTGCAGGAGTACATGGAGACGGACCTGTGTCAGCTGCTGGAGAGGGGCCTTCTGTCTGAGGACCATGCCAGGCTCTTCATGTACCAGCTCCTCAGGGGCCTTAAGTACATCCACTCTGCCAATGTGCTGCACCGCGACCTCAAGCCTGCAAACCTGTTTGTCAACACAGAGGACCTGGTACTGAAGATCGGGGACTTTGGGCTGGCCCGTATCATGGACCCACACTATTCTCATAAGGTATGGCCAGTCTTTGGGTAGCTGTTGTGTTTGAGGAGAGAATGCTATTTTATTTTTTTAATGGGGCTTTGCGATGACTGTTGAAATGCTGTTCAAAGAAGAGCTTTAAGAAGAGCAGATATAGCAAATGGTTTCCTAAAGATGAGTGCTTTGTTGCTCTGACACATGATGTTTGCTTTATTGCCCAGTAACGTGGTTCCCACCCCCACGGTGACAGTTTCACAGCAGGAAGTAAACAAGACAGGATGTGGTTCCTTGAGGTAACGCCTCTATTTCCTTTGTCAGGAGAAGTGAGGCTGCGGAAAACCCAGCCATGGGAACTTTTTAGGTGAATAAAGTTTGAAGTGAAAAAGGGCTCCATTACAAGTCTAAATATACAGATGCGTGAGTCCATGATTTTGTGGTTTAACAAAGATTAAGATAATCCTCGTTCTTAGGTGAGAAAAATACAGCAAATATTCAAATGTAGCATTCCCAAAACGTGCAGGTTCAGCCTTGAGCCTTTGTTAGCTTCTAATGGGAATGTTGAACGCTTCAGGCTGCAGCGGATCAGTTACGGACGTTCTGCTTTACAATATATACAGATTTATTTGTATCAGCGTCATTACTTAATTTCCACACCTGTGAGTCAAGCATATTGGGTCTCAGAGAAGGCTGTTTTCTTTGTGTTACCGACCCTTTCCTTGTCTCAGATGCAAACGTAATGTAAACCAGGGCATTAAAAGCTAGATGTTGACACACCCAATCCGAGATGTACATATTTGAATGCTCTCTCTAAACCCAGAGTTTTGTTTGTGAGGCAGTGTAATGGTAGCAGTAGGTTGTGGTTGTCTTTTGTGTGAGAAGAGTGTGGAGCATCCTGTCTACTTGTAGCCAGGTGGAAGGCCTGCATTGCCCTTGTGTGTTTCTGTCACCTTATGAAGGATGGGGAAATTCCAGTCAAAGGCCATATGGTGGTGTGATGTGAGGAAATGCCTCCCCCCACTCTCTCTCGCTAGCTGCTGGATCTCTTTCCGAGCGCAGAGGCAGTCAGATACTCGCGTGTGTCTCAGATTAGTCATTGAAGGGTCTGAAGTGGGCTCACGTGATGAGATCCCTCTGGCTGGGTCTGCCTCATTCATATCCCTTACACAGCCTGGATTCCTGCTACAGCATACGTCACTCTGAGACAAACTTACACACACTTGTTTACCAGAACTGCTCATTTCCAGCACACCACCATCATGTTTTTGTAGTCTAGTCACATTTTCAGCTCAGATTTCTATATTTTCACATGAGTCATATGTTAATTGGAGGCAATAGCTATCTCTGCAATAGAAAGAGGAAGGCGAGGTCTTGTAGTTGCCGGGAAGAAGTAAGTTTCTCACACAGTTAAGTCACTATAGCCACCCACACAGCATTACTGCACTTCTCCCTTACATCAGAGTTTGCCATGTGGGCTGTTTTCCCTCTATACAAGCAGTTTTTCCTGATACGAAACATTGAAAAGCTGCTTGGCTGGGATCAGCTCTCTTGTGTTTGACTATTGTCTGCCGTAGCACTGCGGCAGACTACCGCTGCTCTGTTTTTGTCAAGAATACAAATGCTGTAGTCATGTAGTCAGACTGACTTTAACGGGCTTTGACCCGGCTGTCGTTTCCAAACCGTGTTGCTGCGATTCGTCTGTCTCTGCTATGATAACAATGGTGGTGGGGGGAGGGAGAACTGTGAAGTCTCGACCAGCCGCCTTTTCAGGGCACCTATGTTCATCTGATTGAGTGTGCGTGTCTGGCGTTTCAGACGAAAATGAGGCTTGTTTGGAAATTCAGCCATCACCCCCAAATGACACTATGGTGCCCAGTGGAGTGTGGAGGCGTTGGTTTCAGTGTTGGCAGAACATTGTGGCGGAATCACTGGAGGCACATTTGCTTTCACAACCACCCTCTACTTCTAGTAGACGGGGGGAGTCGGGGCAGCTGGGTGACAGAGTACATGTTATTTGAATAATGTTGTTCCTAAATAAAGAAGGGCTCGTTGCCAGCGAACCTCACTTTGTGTAGTATCAGTAATGTGTTGTATGGATTTATGCACCAGTGCTATAGGCACAAGGCATTTGTTCCAGCTTTATTGCCCACTTTACTATTTTATTTGTATCATTTGGGTTGACAGAAAAACCACCTCCTCATGATTTCCATCAGGTTTATGATCCTGAATGGTTCTGTTCCAAGTATACTGTATGAAGCTTGCCAAGAGTACCTGTGTTTCTGGGATGTCTTTCCTTTGAGAAAGCAGGCTGTTCCTGCCTGTGTGAACCTTAAGGCCAGCCCTCGCGGTGGCCCAGGATCAAGAATGGCAAGAATTCACGTGCCCTCATCCAGCTTTCCAACCCTGATTCCCCTCCTTTTCCCAGCCAGCCCTTTGTGCTGCTGTGGGAGCCTTTCTCAAGGCCTTATTTGAAGCTGCCTGTGTTTCCAGTTGTAACCGCCTTTTTTAACAAGAGTACTGTAGATATAACACGCACCCATTTAGGTTTAGCATTAGTTGTGTTTAAGCAAGACATTTTGGTTTTACACAAGGTTACTCCAGGATAGTGCAACGCATTTAACATGTACCATATAGTACCACAGTGATATAACATCTGTCAGTGTGGCAACATGTGTTTTCAAGGGGACATCCAGTCTAGTTTTCACTGGTTACATCAGAATGTGTTTATTCGATCTGTTGTAAAGAGATAATAACAGGGACACTTTCATGACTTTTATAAGAAGGCGGTGGAAGGTTCACAGAGGTCTTTTACAAAACCACAGCTGCAAGAACGAACACACACACACACTTGACCTAAATATTCACCCAGCAACAGGCCTGTCTGGCACCAGACTTCACAGGATCTAACCGTAAAAATGCTGGGAGGTCGACTAATGGCTTAATAAATATCAGAGACGTGGTTTCACTTATTTCCCCAAGCTTTAAACCTATCCTGCAGTTTCTTGCAACTAATAGTTGTTTTTTATCATGGAACCAAAAATAGCAAGAAGTATGGTGATCAGACCTTTCAGATTTTTTTCCTTGACTGTGTTTTTATATAGGTTTATAGTGGCTTACTTTACTGTCAGAAGTACATATAACGTGAATGTTATCATTTATAAAGGCTTTGATTACTAGAGGGTTTGCTCGTTTGTTCCTATAATGTTGGGAAAGCAGTTTGGCTGAAGTATTGTCGCCCCGGTAAGACGTACCTTGAATCCAGTATTTTAATCATTGCTCTGAGCCCGTCTTTCTCGACTGCCTGTAGCGGAACCATGTCCTTGCATAGCTGGATCGTTGTTGCGTTCGTAATGTCGCTCCACCGCTTGCTTTTCTTGTCATATGCAGTGCCCCGAGCAAATGCCTCTTCAAACGATGTCTGATCCTTTGGCTTCCCTGTTTTACTCTCGTTAACGTTACTGGTTGACTGCCTCGAATCCGACGGCCGTCATCACACTCTTCGTATTCCAACACATGTTTTCTGCTGAGGTGATGGAGTAAGATGCTCGTGTTACCACCAGCTGCAACAACAGTGGCTCGACAAACTTGCAAAAAGTCGGATTTTTTAAAACCAAAACACTTCCAAAGAGCAGACCCAGCTCCTCTCTTGGGCACAGACTCTATCGGTGCATCTCTGGTCTGTCTTTGTTCATCCTGCATCGCTCTTTTCTGTTCGTTAATATGACGTTACTGTAGTGACGGAGCCTCTCGCTGTTAACAGACTGTTGTGCTAGCTGGCTAGCTGCATGTCGTTCGGCGATGAAATTTTATAAATTATTAGTGTTACAAATTGTTTATTTGTCACAAACTGTTGTGTCGTGGTGTTTTGCCCTGTTAAAGAGCGTTAGTTGTAGGTTATTAATTGTTGTTAGAACCGTGATTAGAGGTCTCTCTCAATACACTTAAGACAAGTAACTCCGACTGTAGCTCTCATAGCGACGAACAATATATTTAGCTGCCTGTTGAGTTACAGCAGTTGTTTCGGCTGTGCACCGGTATGACGGTGTGAAAAATTCATATCATAGGGGAAATTAAAAACGGTATACCGCCCAGCACTACTGCTATTTACAGTGGCTTGCCTGTGAAATTATTCACGTGTGGGTGGGTGGGTTAAGACTAAAATACATTCAGTGCCAGCAAGGAAATCTTCAGTCACTGGCTTCTGTGAAGCAGCACAGCTTCATCCTGCAATTGGAGGCTGGGCTGGTGGTGATCTCACTGACTCGTCACCAACCACCGTTGCTGACATGTGGTCAGACCTGCTGAGGGTTTCTGTGATAAACCGCAGCCAGAAACACTGAGGGAGCCTTTTATGAGTCACTAAATGTCAGCCCGGTCTGATCTAGATCAGGCGGTTAAGTTATTCGCCAACTGTTGCCAGCGGTATTGAGATGACTGACGCTTTAACTCCTGCCTCCGTGTCGTTGTAGTTAGTGGCACACTTGGAGATCAGTAAAAGTAAGGGGCGAGCTGGAGTGTTCAGCTAATGCACTGTAATGCCCTCAGCTGGTAGGCAAACTCTAATCTGCTCCTTTTTTTTTTAGTTCAGAGTCCATCTGCCAAAGAATTGTCCCGCTGCAGTGACCCAACACTCTCTCAAGATAACCGAATCTAAATCTGTTGCAATGATCTGCTAAGCTGGTTGCAGATATTTCTCCACTGTGACCACATTCATGCAGTTTATTGGCTGTTTCTCAGATTGGGTGCTGGACTGCTTTGCAAGTTTGAGTCTTAGGTGTTACCGGCCCTGTAATTCCCCATAAGCTTCACTGTTAAAGCCACTGCTGGACTCTGACATACATATTAGCTGCTAACCCGAAGACGGGAGTTGCATATACAGTCTACATGGCGAGTCATTTATAGGCACATCAAAACAGGAGCGACGCACTCGAGTATAGTGTGACGTAAAGTATTTGCGGCTAACTTAGGGCAGAAACTAAAGCCTGGCTCGGTGGTGAGCAGACCATTTTAGTCTGACCACAGACTTCCACTGCATGGGGGGGGGGGGCAGCGCGGGTGTTGTTTTACCTCCTCCCATCCCCCAATGTCCCCGTGTGTGCAGGCACACAGGTCAGTTTCCTTTGTGTTCAGTGCCCTGCTATGTGTGAGAGTGGAGTGCAGATTGGTGTCACTGGTCAGTGGAGAGTGTGGCAGCGGGGGATTATCCCGCTCTCTCTGACTGCTGACATGTCTGATCTCCCCCCTTTCATCTGTCTTTTCTCTCTGGGGTCTTTGTCGCCATGCTGTGTTGCGTACGTGACCAGCAGAGAGCAGGTCCGCCAAGGAGACTGCACGAGGGGTTATCAAGGTTAGCACGGACCAGCAGGCATGGTTTGTTCTGGAACTCGTGTTAGCAGCAGTGGTGTGTGGCGTACCCGGAGGCACAGGGAAGTCATGTCAACCTCATTTTATCTGTTACTGAGAGAAATTAGTTTTTAGAGCCTCATTAGCTGTGAACGAACCAGTGGTTTTGGGGGGGAAATCTGTCTGTTATGCTTTCTTGTAACTTTCAAAAAAAAAGTTATTTTCCTCATAAGAGTCCCACTAAATATGCCATGTCCCCTTCTATCACAGGGCCATCTCTCTGAAGGTCTGGTCACCAAGTGGTACAGGTCTCCTCGCCTGCTGCTGTCTCCTAACAACTACACCAAAGCCATCGACATGTGGGCGGCTGGCTGCATCTTTGCAGAGATGCTCACAGGGAAAACCCTCTTTGCAGGTAAATGTTGACTTTGTTTCCTGCCTCTGACTCACTTAACGCCTCACACAAACGTACCAGCAAGTAGTCTTTAAAACCAGACGGGGTGACTCTGAGGTAAATATGGAGAACAGGTCTGAGGCATATGTTAAGGTCTTTGTTCAGAACTAACGAGACATTGGCCCAAAGTCGGTTTGCTTTTACTTTCCCGATTGCAGTCTTTTGCACATGCAGCTGGAGCTGTGAGGCGGACTCTTCTTATTTGTTCGAAATTGCCTTGAGCTGAACACAAGACAAATAACATCTCTGTTCTCGTGATCGGCTGCGCTCGGCCTCTCCCAAAATACAGTCACTCAGTCACGCAGTTGTTCAGTGTTGTGTGACCCTTCAGAGAGAGTGTCTCACGTTTGTCTGCCTGGTGTTTCAGGAGCCCACGAGTTGGAGCAGATGCAGCTGATCCTGGAGTCCATCCCCGTGCTGCGTGAGGAAGACCGACAGGAGCTCCACAGCGTCATCCCCGTTTTCATCCGCAACGACATGTCCAAGCCTCACACGCCGCTGGCCAAGCTGCTGCCTGACATCAGTCCCCAGGGTGAGTACCACTTCCTTATTCATTCACAGTTGCTCACAAGCTCAACATATTGTCGTGAACACAGACCAAAGGCAGGGGTCAGGATCTCGTGTCTCATAATTCACATTTCTTACTTGATGATCTCAACGTCCTCCCTCTCTGCAGCCCTGGATTTCCTGGAGAAGATCCTGACCTTTAACCCCATGGATCGTCTCACTGCGGAGGAGGCCCTGGCCCACCCCTATATGGTTGACTACTCCTTCCCCCTCGACGAGCCCGTCTCTCTGCACCCCTTCCACATTGAGGACGAAGTAGATGATATCCTGCTCATGGACCAGAGCCACAGCCACACCTGGGACAGGTATGCTCTCTCTCGCAAACACCTGCTCTCTGTGACCAGGCTCACACATGCAAAGTTATATATATTTCCCATGGTCTGACATTTTGAGCTTTCGTTTCAGTGGGGAATATTTTGCTTTGCTCTCTAACTAAGCAGTAAATATATGAATATGCAGATCACGTGACCAGAAAAAACGAACATGGTGTGCTTGCATAGTTAGATCTTGTAATGGAGTTTTGTCATTTTGTGCACGTGTTTGGTTACTGAAGTCTCTCTTTGATACTCTTCTCAGGTATCATGAGAGCCAGCTGTCGGAGGCGGACTGGCACTTGCACAGCACCCACGACCCAGATGAAGTTCAGGTCGACCCGCGGGCTCTCTCTGATGTGACGGACGAGGAGGAGGTTCAGGTGTGTTTGAATCTTCATACTCCTGTTCGAACAAGTAGTTTTTATTTATCTTTACTTTATACACATTTTAATGCTTTAGATAGTATGCAAATGTGCTTCCCAAATGTGAGGATGCATAGTGTTCTAAAAAAAGAATACCTACAAAATTGAAAATACTTCCAGTGTTGCAATCCAAAGCTTTACAGGGATAACATGACTGATTTTAAATGGACTTTTTGCTGAGTTTGCTGAGGCTAACTGGTGGCTGTTGTCCGTTTCCAGGTGGATCCTCGTAAATATGCTGATGGAGATCGGGAGAAGTTCTTGGATGAGCCGTCCTTTGACTACTCCACCATGTTCCAGCCAGAGCGATCCTGGCAGGAAGACCACCACGAGAACAAATACTGTGACTTGCAATGTAGCCACACCTGTAACTACAAGGCTGTGTCGTCCTCTTACTTGGACAACCTCATCTGGAGGGACAGTGAAGTCAACCACTACTACGAGCCCAAGCTCATCATCGACCTCTCCAACTGGAAGGAGCAGCAGAGCAAGGAGAAGGGCAAGGCCAAGAGCAAGTGCGAGAAGAACGGGCTGGTGAAGGCCCAGATCGCGCTGCAGGAGGCCGAGAAGACCCAGAGTCCGGTGGAGAAGGACAGCGAGCAGGAGAAACACCAGACGGAGAAGCCCCAAGGCCAGCAGAACCAAGGCTTTGACTTTGACTCCTTCATTGCCAGCACCATTAAACTGAGCCTGCAGCCAGAGCCCTGTCAGGAGGTGGCCCTCCTCCACGAGGTGGGCCTCCTGAACGAGCTCAACTCTTCCGTTTCCCAGCTGGAGGCTCCCCGCTCGGGCTCCATGTCCAAGTCCATAAGGCAGGAGAAGGAGGAGAAGTGCCTGGTCAACCTCGCCCAGTTGGGCGGAGGAGGGTCGGGTGTCGTCGGCGGGGACGGGGCCTGGCCCGCTCAGCCCTGGGAGAGCTTCGGCTGTGGGGAGCGAGTCGGGGAGAACGGCTGTTTGATAGACGAAGCATGCTGGGACATTCACAAAGAGGACCAGCTCCAGAAGGAGAGCACGTACACCAGCTACCTGGACCGCCTGTTCAGCCGGAAGGAAGAGGGGGCCGGAGAGACCGTGGCCAGCTCGGAGACGGAGCCCTCGGAGGGGAGAGAGCTGGACGAGAGCTTCCTCGGCAGGAACACGGAGATTGTCCTTAATGTTCAGCTGGACTCTCTGGCCCTGCCTGGCTTTGACAGCACCGATGACTTGCCGCTAAAATCCATCCAGGCGTCCCTCACCCCCTGCGCTGTCAAATGCTCCCCACAGGTCGCCCACAAAACATACAGCAGCATCTTCAAGCATCTTAATTAAAGAAATATATATCCTCCGACACAAAATCTAGGCAGTTTTGTTTATGTTGTTTTTTTTAGTTATGTTTGTTTTTTAACAATACGGTATATTATTGAACTTGAATCATTTCATACCTTTTTTTTATTATGGTTACTTTTAATTATTATTTTTTTTTTTTAAGAGTTGAGGGGTGATTTATTATATTTAAAGAGTTTGGGTTGTCACTCTGAGCCTTGGTCACCAGGCCTTCACGAGTTAATGTCTGCGTCCTCATTGCTAAACTGGCATGTCACTTGCACACTTAAGTACTGTAGAAGACTGGAAAGCAGGAGAGAAGCAACTAGAAGAAAGATGGATGGTGGTGTGACGTAAGGAAAGGGGCTAGACACCAACATTGCCTTTCCTGGGTGGAGATGCCGAGGAAAAAAAGGGGGATTTGGATGTCTTTTTTTTTTCCGTTTGACTTCATGACATTTTTCCCTGAAGAAAGCTTCCAAAATATCCCTTTCATACTGTAAATCTGACACATGATGCCAGCAGCAACCATTATCGTAGGCGTTAATGTAAATGTGTTATCTACCTCAAGGTAACAGCCGCGAGAGACACTCGAAGCCGCACTAGTGCTTTACACACATGACCATCGGGGTCGCGTAGATGAAATCGGTCTCACTTTAGCATTTAACATAGTGAGGTGTTAAAAAAGTAATCATTATTTATTTCTAGCAGATGTGCGATATTTATTTTATCAAAATGTGTTATTTCAATGTGATTATTGAAGATCTATGAGTTGGACAGACTTCCATTTTCATTTCGGCACTATATGGGCGTCTTTAAGTGTTCTTTTGTTTTATGGTAGGATGCAAATTCATCAGTTATGTTCTAAACGAAGTCGAGGCTTTCCATTTTCCACCAATATTATCCAAACGGATATCATTATTCTTGTTCATTTTTTTTTTTTTATTATTATTTATAGGTGCGCTCTGTCTTTAATGGAAAAACTGCTTTATGGTTTAAAGAAGCGCCTAAAAGTCTTAATTTTTTTTTTATCTAAGTGTAATGTTTAAAAGGAAATGCGTGCATGGAGGCAAGAGAAAGGTACATTAAAGTAATGGTGAGTATAAAGTATGTCAGTTTTAATTGTACGTTTTTTTTGTTAAATTTCTATGTGCTTTTTCCAGGCAAGCATGATGAATTAGGTTAAGGTGTAGCATGTAGAACACTTATGGACTTTCTTTTGTAATCATTGGTTCCCCTGTTCTACAAAATATCTCCAAATAAACTTACTGGCAAAGAGCTTAGCTTGTCTGTCTCCTTTCTGACCTGCTGACCTCAAGAGCCTTGTTGGTGGAAAGGAAATGCTGACACCTCTGGACTCAATTTTAATGTCAAAGCAGGCAGACTAAATTACACCGCAAGCGCTCTGGACACGAGCTTTGAATCGGCAGCTAAATGTAGCTCTGGCTCAGTCCGCCATATTTCAGAGCCGTCGACTTGGGACACTGATTCCCACCTGCTCTTAGGTGTGAAGCACTGCAGAGAAACGAGCAGGATTACAGAGCAAAGTGTTCACTTTCTGTTGTTCAATAGTGACGCATTACCTTACAGCATGACGCCATGTAATGTCCCGTCACAGGCAGCTTTACTTTGTTTCCAAACGTCTCTAAAGCTTGAACTGCCGCCGAGAGAACTCGACGAGCTGACGATCGGACTGTGTGGGAATGACGGGTTCCTGCAGGTTGAGGTGACCTCGTCGAAGTCACCCGATGGTCAGTTCGGGGATCACATGATGGACTTCTTTGAGGGTCATGTTAGTGTCTCTTGCAGTGGCGGCTGGTGGAACATGTTCTAGGTAGGGCCATCCTATCAATTTCAGCAAACATCCCAGTATGATTTAATGCAAAAAAAAATGTAAGTATCAAACACGCATTTTTACTTGGCAGTTAAATATTTAACATGTATTCCAACACGAAAACAATCAGTAAATAACACTTATATAATATAACATGTTCATTTATTGAGATGCCCCTATGGACCTCGTTATAGGAGGTAAAGATCAGGAGAAGTAAACATGAAGTGTAATTATGAATACTGATGTTAAATTAAGCTGTGATGAGTTTTCACTGTTAATTTAACATCTCTATTACATGTTGATGCCTCCATGACCAAGTTAAGCAGATGAGACTGAGGACAGCTATGTAGAAGAAAATATGTTCACTTTGTCTAATATGTAGCTGGACAGAGTTCTCATGTGTGTCCTGGTGTTCTCATGTTTCCTCATCCCTCACTCCCTACCCTGGTGTTCTCATGTTTCCTTACCTCCTCATCCCTCACTCCCGTAACTGTCCGTGCTGGATCCGTCCCCGTTGTTTTAAAAAGCTAAATAAGTTATTAGCATGACCAAAACGATTGGGCCAAAACGATGAGGCCCCCCAAGCTGCGCGTTCTCAGAGTGTCGTGCACACAGACAGAGCGCACGAGCAGACAGGCAGAGAGGACGAGCAGGAAAACATATCTTTTGCGCCGATATATTTTACACACATTACTGGGTACATTCCATAGTTCAAAAACACAAATATTGACAATTTATATAATTTGATTATTATAATTATTTTTTTTTGTTTTTGTGTGGCTCATGGTGGGGCCATAAAAAGGGAAACTTTAACCTTTTGTCCACATGAGCAAAACAGGTTGAAAACGGGTTCATCATGTGAATAGCTCTCTGACCAGACTGGTCATTTAAACAACATCTAACGAGGGAAAAGCTGCGGTCCAAAGGTTGGAGCTGCCTGTCTCAACATAATCAGCTACAGCTTGAGTTTTTCCACCGTCGTCCATTCCTTCTGGGGAAAATGAGGCCAGCTCTGTGTTGTTTATCTGCTCTCCTGGTAACGATTAGAATCCTCAGAAGAGATTAAACCCTCCTGGAAAACTCTGATGGAAGCTAAGGTACCTGATTTGTGCCAAGTGACGAAATAAGAGCGCCTCAAGACTAAATAGGTCAAAATGTGTGATTTAAACTCCACCGCCTCACATGTCCTCCGTCATCTCTTTCCTGGCGCTTCTCAGTCTTTGCTCTCTTTCACACAACGATGTGATGCTTCTGATTTAATTGTCAGCTGTTCTGCTCCGATGACAACACTCCCATCGACATCACTCAGGCTTCCTGCTTACCGCCGCCATGAGACAAGCGCCTCCATCCTCCCACTCTGATGCCACTTCGTCTGCAAGCTGCGACTGTATTTCTCCTCAGTCTTCATGTGGAGACAAAGCCTCCGATATTTATCTGCTACGACATGAGGCTGCTCATACTGGCACCTCGATGCCAGTATGCGTGTCCATGTTCAGACCAGAGTTGTGCAGAGAGCTGGATACTAGAGCTGGAACACAAAGTACCTTTATAAATAGACATCACCTCTCAGGGCACTTTGAAAGCTTTGAAAGACAAAGTCACAGATAGTGCAGACCATCAACATCAGTGCATCATTTTATACCACTTCTAAGCTACGTGCGGTTATGACGTGGGATTTGGCAGCAGGCAGCTGTTTTCTGCAAAATAAGCTCGACAAACTGCTGCCTGCTCAGCACCAAACAGACAGTCTAGCATCAAAATGATAATTCCCCCGTGAGTTGGTGGAAACCAAAAACAGAGTTGAAAGAGTGAATATTGGACTTACATTCGCCATGTGGCCAGAAACACAAAACCAAGGGAATGAAAATGTTGCTCTGTAGCGACTGGACGTGTGTCAATAAGCAAATGGTTTCCTAAGAAGTTTGACATACCACCATAAAAGGAGAGGATTTGTCAATGCTGTGTTCACAACTTGTTTCTGCTGCCTTCAAATGGCCAAATATGTTATAGCAGGTTCAAGGATAAGTTCACAGCCAGTATAGACTGATCGACCGGTGTTTCAGAGTACATGTGGGCGTGTAAGTATTCTTTGAACAAATGAACACCAATGGTGGCTTACACTGTAGTTTGTGCACTCAGTCAAAGAATATCCTTCTGAAAGCTTATTCGTAGCATAAGGGGTTCCTCGTAAACATTCATTAAGCACAAGACAAGAAGTTTAGGTGAAGAGTTTCCACAATAAACATTTCTTCTTTTGTGTGCAAACAAATGGAAGCCCCAAAATATGGTGTTTTTAAATTTAGTGCAATAAAAATGTCTTGTGCGTAGAAGATTTCGTCTTGTAGAATTTACTTCACTGTTTAATATGAATTCGCTTTTTTCCCGTCCATGCAGCATGACCAAACAGAACGCACAACACAACCTCAAAACGGAGGGAAATGAAGTTTTATTTTCACTTGGCTACGTCCTACAGTGATGATCCTTGCTGCGCACGCTGAAAGAAAACGTTTGATGTTTGAAGAGGGCAGAGATAATGAAACTACTCCAGATTCAGACCATGTGACCTCATCCATGATCAGTTACACAGTTCTACTGAAGACGGTAGTTTTTAAAGGATCAAAATCAGGTATGTTTCAGTCATATTTGATATTTTAACAATTATTTTTACATAATATACTGTGACTTTTTTGTGACCTTCAACATTGTATAATATGACTATTTTAGTCATGCTATTTTATTTCAACATACTGAACTTTGACTTCATGATTTTTTTCAACAAACTATAAAAAAATGTTGACGTGCTATAGGCCTACGATGCATTTTTAGACAAAGTATACTGTGATTTATTTTGACTTCTCAACATACTATACAAGTTTTGTACAGAAATACTATGACTTTTTTACGACATGTGACATATTGTTCTACTGCCATTTTCTGATTTGTTTTACTTTTTAATTATTATTTAGACATTTTAACGTTTTTTATAAATACTATATAATTACATTTGTATGACACCTTACTGTGTCTTTTCATGTACATGTTTGACCGACTATACTGTGGTATTTTTATCGCAAATTGTACGCTACTTTGACTTTTTAATTACTTTTCAGCATACTATATTATGACTTTTTTATATATATTTTTAGACATACTATGTATAGACTGTTTAACCCAAATACTACAGTAAAACGTTTTTCCAACATATTATACTTTGACATTTGAATGACTTTTTGTGACATTCTATACTATTACTTTTGTATTACTTGCTATAATATACTATGACTTTAATGGCTTTTTCCACTTACTTTATTACGACATTCATCAACAAACATACTATATATACTAAGGCTATTTATTGACTTAACAAATATTATTAAATGTTTTTTGAAATACTATGAAATTACGTTTTTTAACGAAACTATATTATACGATGAATTTTTATAATTTCTTTGACATACCGGTACTATACACCTTTCTAGTGACCCCCAGTCCTACCAGTACAAGGCCCTGCAGTGCCAAGCTTGAATCCTGAAGCTATGCCCGCCCCCACACACACACACACACACACTTTTTTCGACATTTTTCTCTGACCACACTGTCAAATATTGGGACGAAAATACCAAAGCAAATTACAATTCCATTTGACCGTAAACAGAGGAGAACCTGATCACTGTGACTGATGAAACTGATGAAACTGAGGAAAACGTTTCGACAATGACAATGTACAGCCATAGAAACTGTCCGTCAGGCAGAACAGACTAATCAGGGCAGTCAGGCTGTGTTCACTTTGTCAGATAAGAGAGGTGGAGACAGAATCTCTGTTCTTACTGTACGGTGAGACATACAAGGATGTCAGAGAAGTTTCCTTTGAAAAAATAATTAATATATCCTGAGTTTATCGGTCTACCAGATCCTGAGAAACTGCCATATTTATGTGGGGAGAAAATTGTACGTGCAATATTAGCTGCAAAACATTTTGACTGTTACTGCCATGCATTAAGAGGTGCTACAAGCGCTGCAGTAAATGTTATAGATTGATTACATCTGTAAAATAGTGTGTTTAAAGTGTATTTGTTATCTAGTTATCTTTTGTTTTCTCAGGTAAAATATAGTTATTCTAGAATATGTAATTTAGCTTTGGCAATAATGTAACCTGAACAGCCAATGAAGCTTATTTGAATTGAATTAGAGACACAGCTATAGACAGCTAAAGGTGTGAACACGGCATAAGAAGGAAGGAAGCAAGGAAAGAAGGAGGGAAGAAAGAAAGAGTGAGGCCTGGTGCTGGAATTGTGTTTTCAGAAGATCATTCGAGTGGTGTTTCACTGCCTACATATGTATTACTTGAGACTCCTACATGAAATAAAATCATCACTTGTGTGTTTTCTTATCCATTGTGTGGGTGACATGAACTGGCCACATAAAAGCACATCCAGCAACAGTGGGTGTGTGTTCTGTGTGTGAATGACTGGGTATTAAATTAGGAGGCGCAGAAAGCTCAAAGGGTCGTACTGAAGGAAAGAAGATGGCCTTTGATATTAATGGATTAACATATTTTGAGCTTGAGAGTGGAATTGATTCAGGGTATTGTCACGACGCCCCAGTGCTGCAGTGCACCGTGGAGAAAAAAACACTTTCCAAAGACAGCTGCCGAGAAACTGTTATTGCTCGTTTATCTACTTGTTTAGTCATTCTTGTGCAGGTCAGAAATGCACAGAGTTAGTGTCATATCATCTTAAAATGTTACTTCTCTTACAGGTAAAAATAGAAGAGCAGGGTCGTTTTGAAATGAACCTGGACACTTTGTGGACCTGAACTCATTTTGATACTAATTAAGCAAAACAATGCTGAGAAATATCTTTTGACAACCAGCTATGAATATTGCAACTGTGCTGAAGCCAAAGCTAAAGGCTTACAACAGACCCTTCTGGTCCCGTGTGGGGAATTTTAAGAGCTACTCTAGCAGCATAAATGTGTTCTGTCAAAACACAGAATGTTAGCCGAATAACTTGGCTGAAATTGTCCAGACTTAATGAGTTGAACTGATCCTGCCCCAATGGAAAGAGTTCTGTAAAACAAGAACACTGTCATTGACTGCAATGCCCCTAAAACCAGGAAATTCAAAGCCACAAATAAAACATCTGCACCTCTCGTCCAACCTGCAACACCTATTGGTCAAATAGTAGCAGCAGCAGCGATTTAGACCAACAATTGTAGACATGCTGGTGTGTGTGTGCCTTCAACAGTCAAGCAAAGTAATAGCTTCTACAATTGTCACGCGTGTGTTAATGCAGCGTTGTTTTTTCTCAAAATATATTCTACAGAGTCCCATCTGAAGGAGTGTATGAAAGTTTAGACCTCAAATAATGACACATTATGAAGCAAACTGATAAGATACAGGGTTCCTATTGGCTTCCCAATGGTCCGCTGAGGACACCAACATGGCACGAAAGGTGCACTGCGCTTCAAGTGTTGTGTTTGCAGGTTGCTAAGTAAGACACAGTTGTCTGGCTACAGTGGATCTCTGGGGATTTACCTCAACAGCAGATTCTCCTGAGTGTCACTCATCAACACACACACACACACACACACACACTTACATGTACAGCTTGTTCCTCCGGCAGCCTATAGGATAAGAGAAACACCGCGTTCTGCGTCCTGGGTATCGGCTCATTTTGTCATCAAACTAAAACAGGCTACAGGGAGGACTGCAGGCGAACGGCAATTACATCTTTTTGACACGTCATAGTGGCTTCAGATCAGAGGACTCTATTGTGACCAAGCAGAGAGGCCAAGATGAAGGCCAAAGCTTTGTCCGTGAGGGAGTGCACCTGGACGTCAGAGGAGTGCCACCTAGTGGACGAGCTGCATGGAGACTCCCAGAGGGACCGCTTTTGTTTGCCAAATATATTCAGGTCCAAAAAAGTGAAGCCGCTCACAAGGATTCAGACTGGACCCACTTACCAGGTGTACCATACCGCCAGAGAGCTCCTGCTTGAAGTGCTGGACAGAGGAGCCATTCGGGAGCTGATCAGGAGAGCCGCTGGAGTGAAGCCCGGGGCGAGACGTCCGTCGTACAACCAGAGCAGAGAGCAGAGTGCGGATCTCTCGGAGGAGGAGTACGCCGAGGCGTTAACGTGGTTCTCCATAGTCCTGCAGAGCGGTCTGTCTGCAGGGGAGAACTGCAGCTTTGGCTCAGAGTTGACCCTGAGACTGGATGGATGGCAGGGCGTCCTGAAGAGAAACAGCTTCCAGAACAACCTCCTGTCTCTGACCAGACTGGAGGATGGAGACAAGTTGGAAGCCCTCTCTGCGTTCTGTAGCCACTTAACCAGGCGCTACCAGGCCTTATACACGCCTGGTCACAAACTGGCGCTGAAGAAATACAGACTTTCCTACCAGCAGGGTCCTTGCGCTCTCCATCTTGCCCTCCTCTGTGACACCAGCTCCGGGTTCATCTGTAACATGTATCTGTATTGTCCAGAGCGACTCCAGAGGCAGAGCAGGACGACTGTCGTTGAGCAGGTGGTCAGACACCTGCTGAGACCTTTCTGCAGCCACAGACACCTGGTTGAGCTGGACAGCTCTGCGTGGGGCCTCACAGACATTTTCTCTGGCTTAGGGGTGGATATTCATTTTGCCCCGACTGTTGAAAGATCATCTTCATCTCCACCACTCGTGCCCGATCAGCTCCGATCTGAGGACTCACCGTCTCCACTAGTGGCCCACCTGCAGGGTTGGACTGGACCTGCTCTGTTTCCTTCGTCAGACCTGAAGGGATCTGATGTGTTTCTGCCAGGCCTTTGGGTGACGCTACACGTCATCTGCATCAACACATTTATGCTCCACACTCTGCAGAGGCAGGGCTCAGACAGGCAGGTCCACCTGACAGAGTTCACCAGAACTCTGGCCTCCAAGCTGGCCGTGGACAGCAGCGTCACTGTGCCCGTCCTGCAACGACTAAGCAGCAGCTCATGCCAAGAGACAGGTTTCACAAATCATTCTCAGCAAAGGTCAGTCTTACTCTTACGTTTCTATTCAAGCTAATAATAGCCGTCACAGTATTGCATGTTTGAAACAACAAAGAAAAAAGGCAAGCGAGTGATAACTTCTATTTTTGAAAGCATTTGAAGCCTAAAAATATATTTGCATCGAGGCTAGCGGTGGAAGTCTCGGTTATTCTGAATTCAATTGATTTCAGTGCAACTTCAGCTGAACACATTTCGGAATGACTCAATATGGCAGACAAACAAACCAGAATGTGGAATGACATGTTCTCAGGATAGTGCACAATTTGTCATTTAATTAAGACGTGATGTTTGTGCTATTAGTCTATTGCTGTAAACTGGGTTCATCGTTTTAATATGAGGGTGGTGACTTATAATTATTATCAATATTTAATAATATGCTGGTTTTTTTTTTTCAATTAACTGATTATGTTATGAGTTATAAATTTCTTCTGTCCAAAATGCAAATATGAACTATTGAGAGACTACATCAAATGATGTGCAGCGTTGAGGAAAAGGTTTTGATTTCTGTTCACTGGTCTTGCAGGACAAATAGCATCAGTCGTGGTCAGGTGGTGGAAAATGAGAAACAAGGCTGCAGCTCTGCAGTGCGGCTGCACGGGTGGAACAGAGCAGGAGTGTGCGGTCTGGACAACTCGGGCAACTCCTGCTACTTAAATGCTGTGTTACAGTGTTTGTGCTCCACTGTGCCCCTCGTGGAGCACCTCCTTAATCAGGACACTCGCAAAGAGCTGGGAAGGTAAGACCGCCCCCCCCCCGTCGTCTCTCTCCGACTCTCTGTCAGAGACTGTCGTGTTTTCCCAGCGGTGTAACCTCTCTCCAAGCAGGTCGAAGTGCCGTGTGGCCGAGATGTTTGTCCGCCTGCTGGAGGAGATGTGGCTGGGAAGCAGCTCCAGCTGTGCCCCTGCGGAGGCTAGGTCTGTGATGTGCTCCATACTCCCCCAGTTCAACAACTACTCCCAACAAGACGCCCAGGAATTGCTGCTCTTTCTCCTCAACGCACTCCACGACGACCTCAAAAAGGTGCGGCGGGACACGCCCACGACGCGGTACCTCTCTGTGGCCAATCACCACACCTCACAGAATGAGCAGATCTGTGTCTGTTTGTTTACAAGGTTGCAAAGCGCCCGATGCGCTCCTCAATACGACAGCCGAGGCGAGACCAGAACAGAAGCTGTGCCACCGCAGCGACGGAGTCCACCACCGTCGTCTCACGTTTGTTCGAGGGCCAGCTCGGCTACAGGACCCTCTGCATGCACTGCGGCCTCCAGACACACAGCACTCAGACCTTCACTGTACTGTCACTACCGATTCCAACAGGCATCATTAAGTGCTCCATCCAGGTACCCTTTAACACCTGCAGGTGCCGCTTTGCGCCAAACGTCCGCCAGACTCATGTCACGTTCTTTAAGATATTGGTGGTCTTGGTGCTTCCCCACTCATGTCTGCCTCTTCGTTGTGCAGGATTGCCTGTCGCTGTTCTTCGAGCAGACTATCCTGACCGAGGCAGAGCAGATGCAGTGTTCGGTGTGTGGGGAGAGGAGAGAAACAGCGGTCCTCACTTGTTTGGACAAACCTCCCGAAATCCTCACGTTGCACCTGAAACGGTGGGTGGACACAAAGCACAACCTGTTAAAGGCGACACTTCATAGTAAGGGCACAAGTACAATTCATGAATCTTTAGTTGTTGTGAAATGCATGACAATTAAAACTTAAGTCATCACTGATAAAATAATCTCACCTGAAAGGTCTGCCTGAGCTTCCTAAGCAGATGTTCTTTGCCGAGTTGCCATTTAAGGACTTTTAGTCCATGTTGGTTTAGAAGTTCAGTTTCAAACTTCATTCTTGAGCTTTGACAAACATGTGGAAGCTGAGAGAAAGACTCGAGATACTAACTTGAGAACATTTTAATTCTGGATGATTTAACTGCGAGTGAACATTCCTAAAGTTATGGAGCCTGTATCCATATTGAGCAACAGACCATCACAATCAACCGTGTGCATTAGTGAAGAGTCTGCATACAAATGCACTAATATGAGTAATTACGAAGGGCTCTGTCTAAATACCCTGGAGATACTGCTGTGGGTATTATTAGCTGTTAATCAATGTGATCTTTATCTCCTCTGCAGGTTTGGTTGTAAGGGGAAGAACCAGGTGAAACTGAGGACGAACGTCATTTTCTCCTCGAGACTCGATCTCTCCCCGTTTCTATCCAGCTCAGAACAGAACACCTTATACTCTTCATACCGCCTCTATGCTATTGTGGTCAGTTACAATTTAGATTACACTCTTAGAATAATAACTGATTCTATTAATCTCAAAGCTGTAGTTAGACGTTTTATCTCACTGCACTGGGCAGATGTAATAATCTCGGCCCAAATATAACTTGGACAGAAGCAATTTTACGTAATATGGACAAAATCTGTGACCAATGTATTACTATTTTTGCCGTTTGTCGTCAAGGGTTAAACATGTGTCTAACAGGACCGTACTGGTTCTGTGCTCTTTTGAGTGCACTACATCGTTCCCCTTTAATGTCACAGGGTGGCAGTGTTTTGCTGCAGCCAAGTCGTATCTTTTTTCAATTTGGTTCTTGCTGGGAAGACTGTCTTGATTGGATTTATTTGATGAAACAAAAATGGCGGCTGTGTGAAGCACTTGTTAAAATAAGAATATTGAATCCAGAGTATAATAATATTAGCGTGAAATGATGCATTACGGACAAATGGAGTTTTGACTTTGTCCAAAATTTGTGTCTGTCATATCATTTTCTTTTTCTAGAACCACACAGGTCACCTGAACATGGGCCACTACACAGCTCTGTGTCACAACGCCTTGACGAGATCCTGGCACTGTTTTGACGACTCAGCGGTCAGAGAGGTACGGGACAGCCTCGTTCAATCTCCGAATGCCTACGTGCTGCTCTACAGCCGCAAGCCCTTCCAAAAGCCAAAGATCCACGGACTCTGAGCTCCCCAACCAGCGGGTCAAATCCACGAGGGGACCGAGTTTCAACTTCCTGTTTCTTGTTTTATCCAAGCTGTTGTTTAAACTGTTGTTTCTTTCTAATGATCATACACGGTATTGTCTTATAGGCTCAGGAACGACGAGACTAGAACACAACAGGAGGGTTTCATTCAGCCGTTAGCCGATTTATCCAAAAAAAAAAAAAGTCACTCAGACACAAACCGTAATTTGAAGCACTTTTAATAAATAGTCATGAGTTGTAGGAGGTTAATATAATTGTTATATCTGAAAGGAAATTTGTTTTAGACCATTAAGAAATAAAATCAACATGTACAAGTAAAAAGAAAACAGATTATGATCTCATGCTTGGCAATAAAACTTTACTCAGGAAGTCAAATCCTGTCGCCTCAGATCTCTGGTCCGTTCAGAAGATACATCAGTATACTTTGTGCTTGCTCACGTCAGTCAGTCAGTCGGTCAAGTCTTCATATTCTCCCGGGTCAGGACTGAACACAGAAACAAAATAAATCAGATAAATCTAAATTACAGCCTCCTGGAAACTTTCAGAACCAGCAGCACTGATGTAAGCCGAGAAGGATGCAGAGTTATCCCAGTAGTTTGTCCTCTAAATAGTTTTTGTGTTTGAATATAATAATGTAAAGAGTTACGTATGTTTAACAGAGAACACATTTTACAACAACCGTTATAGAAGCAGGTAACAGCAAGACAGCAGAGCTCTCAGCATCAGTATAGTTTCAAAGCGTTCTGAGTCGAGTATTAATGTCTGCTGTTCAACAAAGTCCTCTACATAAACAACCTAAATTGATTGCATAAAGTGTAAGTGCAACAATGTGGCTAATATGAACAAGCAACACTCTCCGGTCCCTCCTCTCTTCAGGAAGAATGCAAAAGTCAACGCTCACGGTCTCCTCCATCCCCTTTAACATCATGTTAAACACCAGAAGGCTGTGGAGTCCAACCCCTAAAACACACTCTGTCGTTATGAATATGGTGATACTATGATGGCTGCTACGTTCAAAGACAAAAACAAAAAAAGAAAAAAAAAAAACCTCGAATTTGGTCACTTAACAGATTAACGCCTTGCCCTCCAGTATTTACATTTTCAAATGTGCAACATCAGCAAGTATGTACATGCAGTCTAACGGTTGACCCCGGTGTAGACACGGTACAAGGAAGCTGATCAAGTCCTGCGATACGGCCGTCCCCGCCGAGTGCAACAGAAACGAGAGCGAAGAGCATCTGAACCAGCGGTCAGCCCCACAACACAACCACCGAGAAGTCAGAGTAAAAGGAGCATCTGCTTAGTCGCTAGACGATCAGTAATAGGAACAGACGGCATGTTTTAACAGGTATAAGGTCCTCTAGTAGCTGAAGCATTGTGTTGTCTGCACATTCCGCCGATCTGCCACAGACGGGATCTCATCGCCACTCGCTCGAGTGCGTCCTCGTGTGCTCATACACGACTATTGAACCTGCAACTACGTGCACCAGGTCCTCAGAGCTGTGATTTAAAAAAAAAGAAAAAAAGAATCAACCTCTAGGCTCGAGCTCCGCTGCTCTGGTGTAGTATTCTGTCTTCGTGTCCCACGGCTCCATCACAGGGCGGAGTAAAACAGGATGTAGGCTGCGGAGGACTTGACGGTGGTGGTGGAGATGTCGGTCACCTCGTGGTCATCAAACTTGTACCAGCGCTGTTTGGGCGCGTTCTTACAGTAGGCTGTGTAGTGGCCACCGTCTAAACCCCCGTAGTGGTTCTGGCAGTGGAAAAGAAGAGGGTTAATCTCGACGAAACAGCACGTCATTATTAGGATGTGATTGTTTCTCATTTGAATATGAGCTTAAAAAGATACGGTTGGTGATGTTCCTCAGAAACATCTTTTGTTGTATTTGATGAAATTCTATTTACATCCCGATAGCAACAGATAAATGAAATGCTCCGACAAAGAAAGAGAAAAGGATCCGGTATCTGTGGCAGGACCCGATAAGCCCGCTCAATCATTTCATTCGTCCCGGATGTAATGATGGGAGAGGCGACCATGCCCGTCTACCGACAAGCTGGATTTTTTTTTGCGAGTCTCTCAGGATTAACAAACCCTAATGTCACTTTGTCTTGCCGTCACGGGGCCAAAACATTGGTACACACATTTGTTATTGGCTTTTTTTCAAACTATTTATGGACTCCACCAACAAGGACTGACCGCTTTATAGGAGATGAACAAGATAGAACAATATAATACAATAACACTACATTGCTCGCTGGTGTGCATCTCTTAACCTCTTCTGTAACATATTCATTTTGTTTTACCGTTTGTATGCGTCCAAATAAAAAAAAAACACATAAATATGAATTTTTTTATTTTAGAAATACACTTCCCAACATAAACAATTTCACTTTTACTTACAGAAACTCCATAAAGGCAGTATCTCTTCGGTGTCTGATTTGGTCCAATGACGTACTGGGTCAGGTCCAGAGTGTCTAGAGAGAAGTCGACATGAGTCTGCAGCTTCTGCTTCCACCTCCCCTCGTAGGAGAACCTGCAGAAATTACACCCGTTAGAGAAAAAGAGTGTCAATGTGGGAACAGTGAGAAAACTGCTGATCTGATTTCCTAAACAGTGAACGTGTGCATTTAGTTGTACTAAGGCAGGGGACAAAGAATTTGGTCTTTGTCTACATTACTTTGAATGCAAACACGACTACGGACCGTTTTAAGTGCACCAGGACGATGGGCGGGACCTTCCAGATCTCCAGTTTCTTGGTGGAATCTCTGTGGGCCTTGCAGTGTCTGCAGAACACCTTGTTGTTGTCGGTCAGCTTCTCTTCCTTGGAGAACAGCCTCAGACAATCCTGCCAAGAAACAGAACTAAATCAGTCAAGCACAACAAAGTAGCTTTTTTTTGATACATAGAAACTCAGGGAACATTCTAAGCCTCCAAGATGTAGTCAGAGAATGTCTTACGTGTTCGTCAAGAAAAATACTGTGAAACTCAAAAGCACAGCGTAAACAGGTGAAAATGTTGTGTGAAGATGAAACTAACATGTTTTTACTTTGAGTAGCTATGTGCCTCAATAAAAAGGACACGCTCTGACACACTCCCGACACACGCTTTGAGTCACATGTTTAATGTCTGACCGACCTGCAGGGAGCACTTGCTGGTGGAGGCCAGAGGCAGCGACAGGTACATAAAGGTCTCAAATGTCCGTGACTTGCGGTGGCAGGTCAGACACTGCACAGTGGACTTGAACTGCCCCTGGAACAGTGCTACAATGATGGACTCATTGAGCAGCTTGTGTTTGCTCCAGGCCAAGTCGGCTGCCGTCTGATCATCCAGATGGTCGTTTTCCTCCTCCTTGTACCGCTTCCTGTTGTCCGCCTGACAGCAGAGAGGGAAACGTGTTGGTACACAAGGACAGCTGCTGCTGTAGGTGTTAGCAAAACCTACCTTCATGACAGATACATGATATACTGGTAATGACTACAATACAGTAAGCGTTGAGAAAACAGAACTAAATATCGAAACGATAAACTTTGTATTCAACGCCTATCTAATCTCTTTCAGCTTCATTAGCATGCGTTTCAGCTAAATCACTTCAATTATGACATGTAGGAAGACATGAGAGGCGGGTAAACCCTTTCTAATTAACATCTCATTAATTAGACTGACTGATTTATCATTTAGTGCGGCGAGACACAGTGGACTGAGACGGGGCCAGCCTGATGGCAGACGGGTCTGAACATCACACAAAAGGGATGTGATGAAATGGAGTGTGTTGCATGAGAAATGCACATTATCAGCCTTCACCACCTAAACGGCACTTCATCCTTAATAGCTTAATGGGTGAATAGCTCGATATTAAATTGTAGTGAATGTATTACTTCAACTCAACCCCAGGTGGAGACAGTTGTCAAAGTATCTCAAAGCTGCCTGTTCTTCTCAGAACCATCTCCGACAGCATGTGGCCTTCACTCGGTAAAAGGAAGACTCGCCTCGTCCTTTCCCCATTCAAATGCACATGAAGCCAGTAAAATCAGTCGATACAGGCAATGAGGCATGTCTTGGGTCTACATGCACAGAGGTTCTGACAGAGCATCAGACCAGACAGATGCACACACGCCACACACACACACACACACACACACACACACACACACACACACACACACACACACACACACACACACACACACACACACACACACACACACACACACACACACACACACACACACACACACACACACACACACACACACACACACACACACACACACACACACAGGAGGAGGACCAAGGACACACAGCTATTTACTTACTTTCTAATTTGCCATCAAAATGAAACCAAGTGAAAAAAAACAGAAAGAAGGAAAATGCCAAAATACTAGTTTTATCGTTAACAGGCATATGTGCAACAACATACAGGGGTTGTAAAAGACAAGCCATAGAAAGCCATGGTTAAAATGAATAAATTACTTGTTCACTCAAGATTTAATTTAGGGCGAGCACGTTTAGATGCAAGTGTTTCTCAAGAGCGTTTTAAGACTTTATTGATGCCACACTGATGTTGCATGAACAGGTGTGTGCGCTACCTTGTTGAGGTCCTCGTGGAGCCCATCCATGAGGAACAGCAGCAGCTCCTGGGAGTCTTGCTGGTCATAGCCCGCAAATTGGTCATTGATCTTGCCTATGGTGATCTTGAAGTCCCGCGGACTGATGCACTTGTACAGACCAGCCCACAGGGCCTTCATGATCACACCGAACTCCTCCGCCACCTCCCCTTTATGGCCCAGTACGTTGTACCTGTCAGAGGAAGAGAACGGAGGTAGAGATGTTAACTTACTGCCTTTGCATGAATCTTTATGGTCAGTGATTGCACCTATCTGGGCCCCGACCTGTTGATGTCCTCCAGGTAGTAATTGTTGTTGAAGTACTCAGCCATGCCCATAGTGTTACACAGACACTGCAAGATGGAGTTCATGTAGCAGGTGTTGCCCATGTTACGAAGGCCAGTCAGTGATGGACCCAGACCTCCAAATGAAGGATTCAGGTTGCGAATTTTGGCAGCTGATGGCCGAACAATCTCCACTTTAGAGTAGACTTTACTAGGAGGTCTGAAAGGCAGAGGAGCACAATGAGAGGAAGCCAGACTAGTTTCTGCAGAGATAAGACTAAAGGAAATATAAGTAATATAGTCTAACGAGATACACTGCAGTTCGATTACAACAACTGATACTAGATGCAGGACATTGTCCATTTATCACAGTTCCTGGACTTCCTGGAATTGAATGAAAACATCCGTGTGCCTTACTTTGTCTCTCTGTTGATGGTGGGTATGACAGCAGCAGTGATCGGGGCGGCAGCCTTCTTCTGGGCCTCCTCTCTCAAGTCCTGGCTGATATCAGGGGAGGAGTAGGAGCGTTTCAGTTTAGACTGTTCCCGCTCTTGTTCACTGCTGGTGTCTGGCTCAGCTGCTCGCGGTGGTTTCTGTTTGACTGTTGGCGGCGTGGAGGGTGGGGTCTGGGGAACAGTGACCTCAGGAGGGTACAGGTGGACACGGTTGGTTGGGGAATGGTAGTATCGGTAGGTCCCTGTCACCGTGTCAAGGAACTAGCCAATAAATGGAGGGGTGAAGATAAAAAGAGATAGAACATTAGGGAGGAGAATAATTATTTCTCAATTCAAATATACGCTTTTTAATTTAACTTTCATCTCAGACTACTCCAAAAGACTCGAACATATTTCAGATTTAACCATCTGGTACCTTCATCCAACCGACTGGAAGGCCTGGTACACTCCTACCCATCTCCTCACTCCTTGCTCGGGTCAGGGGCTCCCTCTGTGGGGGACACGGGGACACGGACAGACACACACACACACACTTCACCTAACGGTTCTCTACAAAAATAATCACGAGGGACTTTCATGGTGAGGACAAGAGAAATAATAGGTATTTCTGAAGCCCAATGTCACGGACACGTCAGCGTTGTTCAGCATAAAACAATTGACCAAACATTCTTGTTTTTGTCTTTTTAAACAAAACAAATTGGAGAATATCTACAACACTCACTTGTGTCTACAGTATTTCTTCTCAACTGACCTAATTGCACATGTATTTGTTTTTTTTAATCTATTTACAATCTCCACATCAAACAAACGTCGGCGGTCAGTCTGAATGGAAAGAGCTGGACAGCACGAGCTAGTGGCTGAGCCCGAGATAGAAACCATACAAATGGAACTAAAAGTCAACCGCAACAGTATTTGGTAATTCTGTCATGTCATTCTGGGTAACTATATAATGTCCAGTCTCTTTCTCAATACTGTCAAAAAGAGGCAATAAATGCAAATAAAACAACTCACCTTAATTTCACTAACAATATGGTTGGGAGCAGGAGAGTCCAGAGACATACTCTTGGAGGGAGTGTCAGAGTTCTGCTCCTTACCCCTCCTCTCCTTCCCATCCCGCCCCCTGTTCTCTTTATCTTCCTCTTCTTCAGCCTTCTGCCTTTCCAGTTTCTTTTTCTCCTGAGGTCCATTCTCCTCATCTTCCTTCTTCCTCTTTTCACTCCTTTCCTTCTGGTCCTTCTCCCGTCTCTCTTCCTCTACACGACGCTCCTGGTTGCGTTTCTCCTGCTCTTGCTTCGCCTTCTCCATCCCTGCCACCGCCTCAGAGTGTATCTGGCTTTGTTCTTCTTTAGACAGAGAAGTGTTGGGGATGAGGGGTGGTTTGACTGAGCGGTCAGGGGCAAGTGGGCCGCTCTGCAAGGAGTCCTTTGCTGACCCGTTCTGGCTGGGCTTGGGATCATTCGACACCCGGACAGAGGGTTTCTTGGTACGGTCAAACTGGAACAACAGGATAAGAGAATAAAACAAAGCATGAGCGATGCTTAGCACACTAGAGTCCTTAATATTTAGCACTCTCCCAACGTTTATTAGTTATCAGGGCCGTTACAATACCTGGGGGAAAGCCTTGCTTGTTGCAGGCGACTGACTGGATGTGCCTGCCGCAGGGCCCTTCTGACTAAGGTCTTGCCCTGAATTTATGGAGCCTGCGACGGTGGAATCGACAGCATCTGGCAGCCTGTCGGTAACCATGGAAGTTTCAGATGTGGGTGGTTCTGCTCGTGGAACCCCGTTCACCAGCACAGGAGCAGAGGGTTCCTGGGGCTTGGGTGTAACCTCAGGCTCTGGTGGAGGTGGGGTCGGAGGCTTTGGTTCCTCGAGGGATGGGTAGCTGAAGTTCACTGTTCAAAACATAAAGAAAGTAAATATAAAGAATCATTTTCTTAGAAAGAGCATCCTTATCGCACTGTATAATGTAATCTCCTCACCGCCAATGTATGTCCACTAAAAGTGCTTGTATTTGTCACCAACAGGCTGAGGTTATTACAAGTGTCTGACAAGTTTGTGGGGAAAAAACCAGACAGAGATATAAAACATTTTTCTTCCACAACATCACAGCCTGTTTAGCGGTTGCCGTCTGCAGCTTTCTCACTTAATTCCGGACCGATTGTCAATGTGTTGTCCCCATTAGTCAAGGATCAAGTTCAGCAAACACAAGCAGAATGTGGGATGCAACACTCAGAAATGGACTCAATAATAATTTTGATTAAAAAAATAAAAAAATAAAATCAAGCCTATTTCATTTTACTAATCTTATCAATTTGCTGCTATAATTTCTTTAAAAAAAAGCATCAACACAAACAATAAATCAAACTACGTGGTGTGATAAACACAAAGAGCCAAAGCTGTGACTTGCATGCTGTGCTGGTAATACTCACACTGAGGGGTGGTGCTGATGATATTCTGTCGAGGGGCGCGAACTTTAGCGTTGGTTGTGTACATGGGGTAAAACAACAGCCAGTTCTCGTAACCTCCCTCCAGCACCAGCGGCTCACTACGCAGGATGGTGATGCTGTCCCACTGGGCAGTGTGCAAACATATTATTATACTTCACAGGAAAGTTCTGCTGTTGTTATTCACACTTTAGGAGTCACACATAAGCCTGCGCACAAATGGCCACAACCACACACACACACACACACACTCAGTTACCTTGAAGAGGGCATCTTTGAGGCTCTGCAAGGTGGTGCCAAGAGTCAGGTCAGTGACGGAACTGAACCAGTCCAGTAGGACTATATAATCCACAAATCCCCGCCTTCTCCAATGCTCTTTAGACACCTCCGGCAGCTTCGCCTCAATCTGATTCACAGTGATTCTAAAAAGTCATGACATACCAGTTCAGGAGGTCAGGTTTAAGGAATTTGACTTTTTTTTAAAAATCTATCATTGTTTGACGGTTAATGACAAAAAGCAGAGGGAATAAAATAACAAGTTAGCAAAAATAAATAACAAAATAGATTTCTTCATATTATGCCTCCAAAACCAGATTACAAATGACACATTCAGTGTCAGATCAAATCGGGTATGAAGCCTGGTCTCATAACCCCTTTCTCACCCTGGACTAATGGCCTCCTCAGGCACACTGACGCAGGTCTGGCCTGGGACCTGAATGCGAGACTCCTCAAAGTTCCTATGGCTGCGGGCATCCATGACAATTACGGTTATCGTCTGGTCCTTCATCATGTGGAAAAGCCTCTCAGCTGAGATCCCACCATCTGGCACCACAGCTACCAGATAGTCATTCAATCAACACAAAATAAAAAGTAAGAACGGACTAGAATTTGCACAAAACTTCATGGGTTTAAGACTAAACATAATGTCAGTAAATGTCTGTTCCTAGAATGATTCTCCCCTCAGAAAGGACTACACAGGTTTATCAGACCTCGTGTTAACTGCTTACCTTTTGAGGTTGTGTTCTTGAGTTCATTCTGTTCTCCTTTCACCTGACATACAGACACAACAATCATCTTGTTGATATTTTAATGTTTTAATGATTTCCTCTTCCACGAAATAACTCCATTATAAACATACTATTACTTACGAGGACATTTATAAATTAGTTAATGAAAATAGCAGAGTTGCTGTTATTACTGCTATGATGTGAACTGTAGACGTAAAACTATGTAAATTCAGGGAGTGTATCATTTCCATTGGAATCAAGTGTCTCATGTGAGTATGTCTTAACATCTCTACCTTTTTGCTGTCCTTGTTTGCTGACCGCACTTTTGGAGAGCGTCGACCGCCATCTTTCTCTGTCATTTCCTCCCTCCTTTTCTTCTCCTCTTGTCTCTCCTCCTCCTCAAGTTTCTTTCGAACCTCAACTTCCTCATACCTGTTAAAATGTAAAGATTAGCTGAGTAATATAGAAAACAAATTCCTCATATGCTACCTTGCAGCTTACGCATTAATAGCATGTGTACAATCCAAGACAAGTCTCTAACCTGAGTTTAAGGCTTTCGGAGAGCTTCTCGGCTTCTTCGATGGCTTTCTTGAAGCTGTTTGGCCCAAGCATGGTCATGTAATACTGGACAACGGAATAGAGAAGAATTACATAGAAATACCCAATTCTTGATACATTTCCACAGCAAAACGCTACATCAAAAATACACTGAAAAAAAGACGCAGTTTTACAATTATTAACTATACCGGTTGCTGCATGAAGTCTGGTCTTTTCTTGATAATGGCATATACTGTTAGATACTTCATGTACAGCACATACGCCTTCTCCTCATCTCTGTCCAGACGACACTCCTCTGCCACCTTGAAGAGTTTGCAGGCACTCTGAACATAGCTACAACACAGCAAATTACAAAAATAATTTCATTAATATCATTGCAATACCCTTGATTTGACATGGGGACTTTTTTGGTATGTTATCCCCATCTGGCTGCCCAGACTTAAAGACAGTTACTCTGTATTATGAGTGTGTTCTTACTGTATGCCATACTGGGTTGACACCAGTAAACAAAAAAGCTTAACGTTACCTTCTGGTGCTCGTCTTGTCTGGCTTAATTTCAGCCTTTTTATTGAGTTCACCCAGAGATGTGGACAGATACAGCTCTCTGACCCCGGTGGAGACTGCAGGCATCTTCGCGGTCGTGTTCAGTCAGAGATCACAGGCAGGAAACCAGTCAGTGCTGCACACATGAGCCGAACATACCTGGAATACACTGAAACTAAATAAACAAAACATCCAACTAGTTAGCTAGTTCTGTCAAAATCTGTTTTTGAATAGCGTTTGCTCAGAGATAAGTTGCTGTTGGCTTCCAATAGTATCAGTCTCAGCGAGATTACAGTTAAATTAAACGAAATGAGTTAAAGTTATGAAGCATTTAAAAATGGCCCCAATTAGACCGCCTGAAAACATGACATGTCGATGATATTTAACGTTACATCTGACGTCAGCCACCCCAGGCTGTTGTTCTCACTGTTAGCGCATTAGGCAACATTATCTAGCTTGTTATTATTATTATTAAGTTATTTAGCTGGCGCGGGATATGTCAACATTGACGACAACAACAAGTAGCTAGTAGTTTCCTGGCTAACATTAGCCTTGACCGGTTGCCCGTTGGACAGCTAACGGGAAACAACATTGGTGTTGTTCAACCTAGATTATACACCAACCATTGCTTTAATACAAACACAATTTAGCTCGCTAATTAAATGTTAACTTAGCGTTGTTACCTTCAGAGCTAGCTACGTTAGTTAGCGAGCTACGCTCAAAGCTCACGCAGCTTGGTCAGCTAAAGTTGTTTCGCTATTTTAACTAGCTAGTGCTACTTCACAGGTAGTCACAGCTATGGTCACATTCAGCAGTAACGAGACATCCTCTAGTAATAACTGACTGTCTGTGAATAAGATGCTGTTCATTTTAAAAGTACCTCTTTCTGATCCGTTGCTTACACTTCAGCTACTTTTTTTGACAGCTGACTCCTGATTTCTTGTTCCGCCTCCTCCTCTTCTTCTTCGCTGACGTTTTGCGGCAGCTGGTGTCTGTAATGTTGCCGTACTGCCACCTCCTGGAGCAAATTTTCTGCTTCACTGACCACTTTCGCTTGTCCTGTCTCAACTTCTCAGTACCTCAAACTCTCAAATCGCCAAGATCCTTTTCATTCGTGTATAATAGCCCTGTTTTTTGTCAATGTTACAGATTCTTTACATTGTTCACAAAACCGGTCCGATGTGTCCCTGCAATGTGTCCTGTTAAACGTGTTATGTCCTGTTGTTAATCATTGCCCTGTACTCTACCCTAAAGTCTACAGTGTCAAACTGAACTGTACCTACATTAGCCTAATATGTTTTTTTTGTATTCTTTTCTATATCTTCCAGTGATTCGATCATCGTTCCCTGCTCAGTGATTATCTAACTTTCAGTTTATTTCCCTTCTTCTACACCCATACTCCTCCTACATATACTTTACCAATCTCAAGTGCCATTGAGCAATACCAGCCGCACTGCTGCATGGCTAAAGATGAGCAGTCAGGCCTGAGTTTTGTGTAATTAGGTCAGCCTTTTGTGATCACGCCTGGCAAAGCAACGATACAAGCACATTTAGTGGCCATCAACCCGTCCAAAGGCCTTCTCACAGGCCACTCAGTAATGAGGGAAGAACAAGTGTTGCTCTGTCAATATCCACTCTCAGATTTATACTGCTGGTCATAATAAAAACTATAAAACCTAAGGTGTGTCATAACTTAGCAGAATTGCTGTCACTGTGAAGCAACATTTCCAAACCCATGCTTAGTTTTTCCCCCTTCATTCACAGATTATTGGCCAGCATGTCTTATATGCTCCTACTCATGTCAAACTAAATCCTATCTATATGAATTGTTTCTGACTTTTGGTTTGAAATATCAAGCCCAATGTTTTTTTTCTTTTTATTTGAATAAAAGCAAAAGAATATGATCCATCAGGATGCACTTTGACTTTGATGTCATGCCAATTGCGCAATTATGGTTCAGCCTGCTTTCATCAGGGTCAGACATCCAGCCGTAAAGGCACACAAAGAGCACAATAGTCACAGTGTGCTCTGCTCTATATCACATGACACTTATTTTTGTGTATTGCACCACACACACACACACACACACACACACACACACACACACACACACACACACACACACACACACACACACACACACACACACACAAACACACTTTCCATTACTCATTGCCTGCCATCTGGCTTCCTGCCTTCAGTGGGATCAAAAGTCTGTGCAGCAGTTATTGCTCAGATTCAAAGAAGTTGTGGGTCAACTGTCATTCAGAGGACTTGCATGAATTAACAGACAAACTTCCATGTGTCTGTGAAACTGTCCAATGGTAAATCAAAGAGTGACAGAACAGATAACATTAAATATTAAACAAACGGTATTTACAGATGTTGATAGTGACAATGGATCCAGATCTTATTCCAGCAGGATCTTACACATATAGAACCACATGAGAGCTACCACATGTGACCACAATGCACAGTCAACAGCACAGTGTGTGAACAGTCCAGGTGTGACAGAGTTTAACGAGCGCGACTCCTCATCATCTCATCTCATCTTTTTATGTGTGTTCATTCATTGTTCATTTGTTTGTAATGGCCCTATATTTTACCTTTCTGTTTGCTCATGAAGAGGCATCATTTAATACAAATAGTGATTTGCTCTTACACTCATACTGTAATGCGTCCAGGGCGGATGAGGAGAGGAAATGGGAGAGATTACTGCATGAAAGGGCACAATAGTTTTAGAAATGTATGGTGCCAATGTATATATGATCAATCTCTTGAGGAAAATAAAATAATGTATACGTATTTCTCAAAATATGGAATTACTAGTTCTACCAAAGAGCGATTTCCCCTCTAAACTTTTCAAACAAGTTCATATAAACAACTGTTTGAGGCCCAGTGAGGTCATATTATTAATATGTAATATTTCACCAAAAAAGTTTGAAATTTTTTTTTTTGTATTATTGTTTTCTATATTACAACTAACTAAAAATTATAAATATAAATAAATATTCGATTCAAGTTTATATGGTAAAAATATGGCAATAAACTGAAAGAAATCTGTAACATATATATTATAAAATTGTTTTTAGATGTATGGTTAGATTTTAATATGGACAATATCTTTCAGATATATGAAGTATATGTATAATATATATATATATATATATATATATATATATATATATATATATATATATATATATATGTTATATATTTGGTATAGCATGTAAAATAATTACTGTGTAGAAATATGCTAATGGTATTTACAGGCATCAAACGTATAAGTATTGTGTGTGTGTGTTCATTTGCAATAGTGTTGCGTGTGGCACAGAGCAAAGGTTTGAATCTCTGGGTGAGGCACTGTACAAAGAGGAAGCTCTGACACGCAGGTGGTTTAGCTTAAAACGTATAACTAGTTGTGTTGTGAATCGGGTTAGTCGGTGGGATATTGTATCGCAACCTGCAGGAACAGCACCTTCGCTGTCCCTGAGACTCCAGGACTCCCACACACACAGTGGCCTCACCCTGGCGTGTCCCTGTGCAAGGTCAAAATCCTCATGAGAAAGAATAAAGGAGGAGGGAAAGGTTAGAAACAGGGCTCACAAAACACCGAGAGGAGAGATGCGTATAAGGAGCCCTGACTTTGTGTCTGTTGCTAGGGATACTTAATCAATTCTTGTGTTTTGTGAAACCATAGATCTATGTTTTTTATGCTTTGATGCTTGACTTAATAAATTGTTAATACTTATAGATCGTCTACCGTCTTCTGTTCATCGAATGTAATTCCAATCAAACGATCTGTGCGGGGTCCTTCTGAAGGCGTAGTCTTTTGGAGTCAGATTATACGGTGGGCTTTTAGCCCGAGGGTAAATCCCCAACAGCTGTGACATTTTTCCTCTGGGTAAAGATTATTTGTAACAGGTGCAGAGGGATTGATGTAAACTGCAAAATGTTATCTTGACGAACAATTCTACCATTGTTGATATTGTCCCATCACGGTATATACAGTATTTAGTCACTGAGATAATGTGAATAAATGAATCACTACATGCAGAGGAGGGTAAATATTTCGTGCAAATGTGAACATGTGATGGGCGGTTTGGTGGCTCAAATGCGTCACCAGTTTTGGGCGTGTTCTTCACAACAGGGTCTTTATAGTCCTGTGATCTCTGCTTCAGAATAGACAAAGCATCATTGCAGCCACATGTTACACACAACAAAATAACCCAAAGAGCTCTCATCTGAAACAAAATGCAGGCTGAGGAATACAATCGCAGAGGTAATGGTTGCTTCCATTTGACTGCATTGACTCATTTTGTCTGTGTTGTTGTATTCACTGAAATTAATGATTTGTAAAGAACAGACAAAATAAAGGTGAATTATGAATTTCAATAGGAATATCATTGCAGCTTTGACCGTGTCTGTTACTGCTCAGGTAAGGAGCTGGTGGACTACATCACACAGTACCTGGGCTCCATCAGAGAGAGGAGGGTGATTCCAGACGTGAAGCCAGGTTACATGAAGGAGCTTCTCCCTGACACTGCGCCGACAGAGCCGGAGGACTGGGAGAGTATCTTTAAGGACATCGAGAAAGTCATCATGCCAGGGGTGAGTTCTTAATGTCATCCATTATCATACCAGGGATTTCAAACTATACGGCAAGGAAGCAAGTATTTCCTCATCTTATTCCCCAGGTGGTTCACTGGCAGAGCCCTCATATGCACGCCTACTACCCCAGTCTGACTTCATGGCCCTCTATGCTCGGGGACATGCTGGCAGATGCCATCAACTGTGTTGGATTCACCTGGGTAAGAGGACAACCTACACTTTTTTTCTCTACTACATTTTCGAGAAACAGCAAAAACAAAAGAAAAACATCACAGCAATGAAGTCATATCCTGATAAATGATGATTGTTCGTGCTGGTTTTGAACAGGCCTCCAGCCCAGCGTGTACAGAATTGGAAATGAATGTGATGGACTGGTTGTGTAAAGCACTGGGGCTGCCGTCCTTCTTCCTGCATCATCATCCAGACAGGAGAGGTGGAGGCATCCTGCAGGTTTGCCTCACCCTTGATTCGTTTATTTTAAAACCCCAACCTTTATAGTCTGCGATCATGGTTCTTTTCCACCTTACTCTTGTGTTAGAGCACAGTCAGTGAGAGTACACTGGTGGCTCTGCTGGCAGCCAGGAAAGACAAAATGTTGCAGCTGCGGCCTGAGCTCGACCAGGACGTGGACGACTCGGTCCTAAATTCAAGACTGGTGGCCTACGCTTCAGATCAGGTCAGTGTCACCACTTCTTCTACAGTCACTTCCTGTCAATCAGATGAATTCAACTGAGAATTTTGATCTGATGTGCTTTCACAGGCTCATTCCTCGGTAGAGAAGGCAGGTCTGATCTCTCTGGTGAAGATCAGGTTTCTGCCCACTGATGAGCAGTTGTCTCTGAGAGGAGACACGTTAATACAAGCCATACAAGAAGACAGGAGGAGGGGACTGGTCCCTTTCATGGTAGGTATCTGGCACTGAAGTGTTTAGGTGGAGAACTTACAAATCATACCAATGTTTTTTCGTGTGTTTTAGCTGACTGGTGACTATTTTTGAAAGCATATTGTACAGTAAGATATCCGAGTCTTTTTAGATCATGTCATGTCTTATAAATATATATATATATTGTATAATATATTATAATAAATAATTGCTTGGGGCCAAAGAGGGAAAGTCTTCTAATATTTAAAAAGTATTCTTTTGTATGACAACTTCGAATTGTTGTTTTTTTGCTGATGATACTTGTGTGATTATTTAAATTGGATTTTGAATGCTTGTAACAGAAACTTATTGACATTAATGTATTGGTTAAGAAACAACGGTAAAAAACATTTTTAAAAAGTCAGTGTTATTATTAAGATTTAACTTTACAATATGGCACAATTTGTAGGGCTGAAACATGAACAAATAATGGAATTTTATTTTTAAATAAAAAAAAAATTACAACAAAATACGGACATTAGATGTCAAATCTCACATGATGTCATTTTGTTTCTCCCCTGTTCAGCTGTGCGCAACTTTGGGAACAACAGGAGTGTGTGCCTTTGACAATCTGCCTGAACTGGGACCAGTCTGTACGTCTTCAAATTCCCTCCCAATGATGTCTGTTTAAACGTCTGTAAAGTCAAAATATTGTGCTGTTTCCATTGCGATGCATTCAGAGAATTACCGTACTTGTATTCACATCTTTTTTTTTCAGGTGCAGAAGAGGGACTGTGGCTCCATGTTGATGCTGCGTACGCTGGCTCAGCCTACTTCTGTCCTGAGCTCCGCTGGTCCCTGGAGGGCATTGCATTTGCTCACTCTTTTGTTTTCAACCCCTCAAAGTGGATGATGGTCCATTTTGATTGCACAGCTTTCTGGTGAGTAAGAAGACTGAAGCCCGATCTCCCCTATATGTCAATTAACATTATTAATGAAGCTTGTTGGTTGGTAATATGGTTTTACTTTGTTTTCTCAGGGTTAAGGATAAATATAAGCTCCAACAGACGTTCACTGTTGATCCTGTTTACCTCAGACATGAAAACTCACAGGCAGCCACAGACTTTATGGTATCATACTGTCACGTCTTCACCCAATTAACGTATCATTTATGCTAGTAAATCATTTCAAGCAATGACTCTGCTTTTTTCTGTTGTTCAGCATTGGCAAATCCCCCTCAGCCGGCGCTTCCGTTCTCTTAAGCTCTGGTTTGTTATGCGTTCCTTTGGGCTGAAAAACCTCCAGGCTCATATCAGACATGTAAGTGGAACTCAGCTCTCTTCATGCAAATGATCTAAAGAATAAATATCTAATATCATCAGGTATGGGACTTGTAAGTGCATCCACAGAAGTCCATGACAAATATTTTATTTTATGTTTCAGAATTTACATGTATATTTCTTTTGTCTTATTTTAGGGGATTGAGATGGCAAAGCTCTTGGAGTCTCACATAAAAAGTGACCCAAATTTTGAGGTTCCTGCCGAGAGGCACCTTGGCCTGGTGGTGTTCTGTCTGAAAGTATGTGGCACACATTTGTACTACACAGGAACATATCTTTTATTGACGAATGATTGTTGAGATACCTCGTTCAAAGGTGAACTACGGAATAACATGTTTTCATCAAACACAGGTGAGGGCAAGAGCAACACCACCGATCATAAAGAAGAGCTGGAACATTGACTCAATGTCGCTGAAAATGCTTACGTTTGGTTTGGAAGCTGTCTTTTGGCTGAGCAACGTTTATGAAGATTTAATGTCATTTTGTTTTTATTCTAGGAAGGAAATGCTTTGACCCAGGAGCTGCTGAGGAGACTGACCCGGTCGGGCACCATGTACCTCATCCCTGCAGACATTCACACAAAGCGCATCATCCGCTTCACGGTGACCTCGCAGTTCAGCACCACGGAGGACATCCTTAAGGACTGGAGCATCATCTCCAAAACGGCTTCCACTCTGCTGGCTGAGACACAGGCTCTGAATAACGCAGACCAACCACAATCAGGGAAGGATGAGGTGATACAAGAAAACCAAGACGGCGACTCAGACACCAAGTCTGAGGAGAGAGAGGATGCTGCCTCCAGGCTGGACAAGAATGAAGTGGAGCTGTGGATTGACAAGGCTTGGAATCGATCTCGGAGACCGATGCGATCTCTTAGCTGCAGCAGCGAGCCTCTGCCTTACACTTGCGTCGGTCCGCTGTCCTGCTATGACTTTGAAACAAGGCCTAGTCTGAAAGATGCTGCAAGCGCACACCCCAACGTGCCATTAATGGCAGGATCCGGTCCCATGTATAAGATCAGAGAGACGCCTTCAAATCTTCTGGTTAAACATGACCAGAAAAAGCTGACAAAGTTCTACAGCGTACCCATTTTCTGCAACCAGTTGTTGCAGTGTGGCCGCCACCAGCTGTGCTGCTCTGTGAAGGTTTCGCAGGCAACTCAAAAAGACTTGTCCTCCACCTGCAGACGAATGAACTGTATGTGTTCTTCCCCTGTAGCCAACACAGCTCCCTCTCCTACTCCACTGGAAACTGCCACTGCTCCTAAGCTCCTGGAATAATCCTGAAGCAGTGTACAGTCATAGACGCACAGTATGATAATTAACCAATTTACTGCGATAGCTGTGTTGGTGCTGAGCAAGCACATTCAGTTCTTGGTCATTTGAAGATCCCTACCTCAGCGTGTCAATGATTTGGGATTGCTTAGCTCATTTACAATCATGTTTCAAGAATATTTTTTATTTAAAGTGTTGCAAACAAAATATTTCAGTACACAATATTCCCCAGAAGTAGCTCATGAAATGTGCTGTACATAAATGCTCAATGTGCAGGTCATTAATTAATTTAGCATCTTGTGTCATTTAAATCAAATGTATTATTTTAAGAGTGACAATCCAATAATAAACACTGAATCTCATTCAGAGCCTGAGTCTTCCTTCTGCGATGGAGCTGAATATCTCCGGAGTCATGGGTACGTAGCCCTTGTTGTCCTCCAGGTAGAACAAAGGGTCCCTGATGACGGCGGGGTTGAAGCCCTCCTCTGCCAGCTTCGTCTTCACTTGCTTAAAAGTCCCAGTTACTACCAGTACTTCCTATCAGAGCAACATAAAAGGTTATATCATGGTTGACATTTTTACTTAAATTCCCGATTTCTTTTTGTTTTTTTATGTGTTATAATATTAATCAGCAAGGCTTTGTTCACCTGTATGCGAATGAAGCGTGGCCGTGCGTAACTGGGGAGGTCGTTCTTGATGTGCTGATACGCAGCTTTGTCGTCAAAGTCCATGTTTTCTTTGAGCTTCAGTGCTGCCATTCCTATTCTTCCCTCGTGGCCTAATCAGCCATGGTGAAAGTACAAAGAGGACTTATTTCAGAACGTGAGTATGTACAGCCCTTCATATGTTTCAAACTAATCACGATTCATAAGTACAGTGTTAATGAGCAGGTGAAAACAAATATAGTGGTCAGCTGAAAGGCTTTTACAAAAAGGTCACACACATTTTCACCGACGCTATCTAATGACGACTGTACATATTAAAACATTGCTAACAATGTAATTATTACCTGGCACCTTCACACCGTAGACAGTGGCCTCTTCAACACAGTCCACCATGAGTAAATGATCAGCCACCTCTGTAGTTGCCACATTTTCTCCTTTCCACCTTTATTGGATGACGAAAGACAAAACAGAACGTGCCCAACTGAGCTACAATGTTTCCTTTAAGCACTGGGAACAGTTACAATTTACATCAAAAGCTTGTTTTTTTATTTGCAGAAAATGCTGAAATGACAATTAAAATGAAATGAAGTCAAATGTAATGTTGTGTCCTACACCTACAATTGTGATGAAATGTATCAGTCATCATCGTATCGTTATTTTGCAATTAACTGACTTCAAAAGTCAAACGTAGCCTGAGTTAATCAAGCAATCATTTAAAAAGGTCAAACCACCTTTACAGTTCAGGCTTTGACATTGTTATCCAACCACTGTGTCTAGATGTGGACTCGTCAGATGTGTTTCACCCACTCACCTGAAAGTGTCTCCAATGCGGTCTTGAAAGAAAATAAATCCCTCGTTGTCCATCTTTAGAAGGTCGCCACTGTTAAAGTAGAGGTCTCCCTTCACAAACACGTCTCTCATCTTCTTCTTCTCTGTCTGCTGATTGCTCTTGGCGTAGCCGGTGAAAGGTGTTCTTTCTCCAATTTTTGACACGAGCAAACCGGTCTCTCCTGCGGGTGAAAGCAGTGAGCGCGGGATACGTGTTAATAAGAGCGAGAAGGTCCAGCGGGGGGCTTTAGTTTTGGAGGAGATGGGCTCACCTCTGGGGACTTCAACACAAAATCCTCTGGAGTCTTTGACTGGCTCCTCTTTCTCTGTGTCGTACCTTATGAGGGCATACGGACATCCCATCTGAAACACAGTTTAAGAATAAATCATAGAAAATAATTTAGTTATAAATCTAACACTTTGTAATTGTGATAAAGCTAACTTGTAAAGGTTGGACTAAATAGTCCAGCCAACCCTGCAAGGTTATCCCATGGTGTTAAATGTCACTGTACAAAAAAAAAAAACCTATTTGCAAAAGGGAGCTCTTACTTTGTGGAGAAAATTCTCTTTGCCAATAGCTCCAACTTTGCCACAGTAGTTGACGAAGCCAACATTTCCTTCAGTCGCTCCGTAGCATTCACAGATACTAATGTCCCCAAATCGTTGCACGAAATCAGCCCAGATGTCGGCCCTTATCCCGTTCCCTAGAGCCAATCGGACTTTATGATCTCTGTCATTGTCTCTCTGGAGGAAAGTGAAGGAGAGGTGAGACCAGGATAAACATCACATCATTATCTTTGGTTTTGAATACAAAGCAGTGTGTCTGACTGCTGCAGGTGTTCGCTGCCCACGCAAATGTCATTAGAACTATTAAAGCTTTGCTTTGTATTGAACAATCAACAATGGTAAAACATATATATATATAAAACATGTTTGTTGTGGTTTACCTTTGGGGTGTTGCAGAGGTAGCGCATAACCTCTCCTATGTACTGAAAAACAGTCACGTTGTACTTTCTGCAGTCATTCCAAAAGTGGGAGGCAGAGAATTTACGTCTTAAAACAACAGTGATGCCTGAAATGAAGACGCACAGATCTCAGCAACTCAAAATATCACACTGATAGCACAGTAAGTGTTCGGACTTTGAAATACAAATAGTGGAAATCCGGATCAAACTGTGATCTGAGGTCATATACCTGTTAGTTTAACCTTTAGTAAACTTGTCAAAGTCGTTTTGTAGTACTATGATACCACGAACTACCTTTTTCTATGGCTCCACAGAGTCCCATCAGAAAGCCAGAACTGTGGTAAAGAGGCAGGTACACGTAGATGATATCATCTGAGCGTACGGTAGCAAGAGACTGGACAAAAGATGCCATCCATAGTCTCTCATGGTTGATTACAGCGGCCTTGGGAAGCCCTAAAAGGAAATAAACGTAGCATTTGTTCTTACAGTCCTAGTGCAGCTCAAGGCCTCCATGCGATAAACAGCAACGCAGAATAGAGGCAAAAGTCACATTAGCCCGTAAATTTACCCGTGGTTCCTGAGGTGTAGATGTACAGCGCAGGACTCTTCATGGTAACGTTGGCCCTCAGCTGAGGTGACAGAGGCTGGTCTGAGGCCTGCCGAATTTTATCAGAGAGGCTTTCAATGCCCTCCACACCGGAGTCCTCGCTGAGGATGAACACACGGACGCCCTGCTTGCTCAAGGTGGGCAACACCTCCTCGACAGCCCCTCGCAGGTCTGACAGAGACAAAAGAGAGCAAGTGAAGGCCTCATGTAGGTCAGTGCAGTGACAATAAAAAATGTGAAAGCAATCAAAACAGATGTGGAGAATCATGGGAATTAAGCCCATTAAGACCAAAGACCTGGCCAGCTCATCTGGTTTGAGGTCATTTAGTGTGTCCATCACATGGTTAGTCCGCCAGAGAGAAGTGATTTTTTTAATTGTAAATGTGGTCACATGGTCATATTTACAGCAGGGTATTAAAAAAGAGAGGAAAATGTCATTCATTTATTCAAGACTCCTGACAGTTGTTTTGAATGAAACGGCATCTGACAATTAAATGCAGATTATGTGACAATAATAATGATTTGGAATGGGAGGTGTGAAAAACCAGTCACCTTCTCCTAATGTAACACTAGACAAATAAATAGTGCAGACAATTTTTGGATGATCAGACAATTAAAAAAAACATGAATCTGTTCATTATTTTAATAGTTCAGTGTTGTATGAAAGATAAGCGGTATCTTTATGCATGGCAGTGGCACTAATAGGCCATCACTCATTTTCGTTTCCACATTTATGTTTAAAATGAAAACATCTATTTGAATAGCTTGTATCCATGATTATCATGCAATTGACAGACAATGTTGATATTGGCATTGGTATCAGCTGACAAGGTGTGTTTATAAATGGCAGTGGCACGGCCACCCTACTCACTGTACCTTGCACATGTTTAAAATAAAAACATGAATATATGAAGCTGTGTATTATTTGAATAGTATTGAATGCACAATAAAGAGGTATGCACGGTAGGCCTACAAGGCCCATTTAATATAAAATACAATTTTATACAATATATATAGTCGGGGGTCCCTGCTCCATCGCTCTATCAGTTTGGGGGTCCTTGGCCTGAAAAACGTTGAAGACCCCTGACATAGAGGATGAACTCAGTCTCGCAGCTTACCAGCACCAGCTACCAGAACCTTGGCTTCGCAGCAGGAGAAGCAGTGCAGCAAAGATTTGGATCTGATGTTGTTGTTCAGTAAAGAAGCGGTGCATCCCAGCTTGGTCAGAGCGAGCCAGATCCACACGAACTGAGGCTCGTTGCCCAGGAAGAGGGCCACCGTGTCCCCCTCCTTCAGCTGGGCATACGAGGAGAGCGCTCTGGCCACTTTGTTGCTTTCTTTGTCCACCTGGCTGTAAGTGTACGAGCTTTCCTCGAAAAGTATGAACTTCTTATGCGGCTGCCTCGCCACTTGATCCAGAAAACGATCCAAAATACTGTAAAAGGGTTTCTGCTTCTTGAATTTACTTATCCATACACCAATTTGAATCATATAAATCATGTAACGTAAATCTTGGAAAAAATAAGGGTTTCTCAAGTAAAGCAGGAATGGCAAAATCGCCAAACCTGTCAGAGCGGTGTATATAATGATCAACACAATCATTGTTAATCCGAAGAGCAGTGTCGGTCCGGGCTGCAGAATGAGTGCTGAAAGGTTCAACTTTCTAGAGCACACAAAAGCTGAATACACAAAAGCTGAATATACTGGTGACAAATTCAGTTTCCGCCTCTTGAACTTTGAGGGTGTGTCCTCCTCCTCTGTGGGAGTATACCCAAACTCCTTCTCACTTGGTTCTTCCTTCTCACTTAGTTCTTCGTCTTTCAATCTTTGTTCACAAAGGGCCGTATTCTTCTTTCTTCTTTCATGCTTCTCGATTCCTTTCTTCTTTCTTTTCTTCATTCTTGCTTCTCGATTCTTTTTTTCTTTCTTTTCTTCATTCTTGAGCAGAGACGAAGTCCACCGATGCGTCTGTAGAGCGAAGTCCAGGGTCCTCTCAGGTGGAGCACTAGGATGGCTCTTACGACGTTATCCCCTCTTCTGTTAGCGGGTCACTTCTTTTATAATACCTTTGGGGCATCTCAATAAATAAACATGTTATATTATATTATATGTTGTATAAGTGTTATTTACTGATTTTTTTTACTGTTGGAATACATGTTAAATATTTAACTGCCAAGTAATAATGCGTGTTTGATACTTACTTTTTTTTTTTGCATTAAATCATACTGGGATGTTTGCTGAAATTGATAGGATGGCCCTACCTAGAACATTTTCCACCAGCCGCCACTGCTTCAGGCCCTCACCCTGCTCACGTCCTCAATTTAAACACTCACACAGACTGCACTCTTACTCAGATACACCTATGATTATGATTATTATTATCAGGTTGACATTTGTTAAAATCACTTTACATTTGTTATGTAATACATGCTTGCTTTAAAATAATTATTCGATTTCATCTTTTAACTCTTAATTGTACGCTTTGTGTCCCTTTAACCTAATTTACAGGCCTACCATGTATTCCTCATTTAAGGCTGGTCCTGGGATCTCAACTCTTTTTGACAACCTTCTGTTGTTAAACATGGAAAAAATAACCAATGTGAGAAAGGCTGATGTGCGTTTCATTAGCTGGAATGTAAAAGGCCTAAATGGGCCTGTAAAAAGAGCTAGAATATTCAATCATCTGAAATACTTAAAATGTGAAATTGTATTTCGTCAAGAAACTCATTTATTGTTAAAAGATCAAGTCAGACTTAGAAAAGCTTGGGTGGTGCATGTGTTCCACTCAAATTTCAATTTAAAAACACATGGGACAGCTATACCGATATAATTCAACAAAATAATTCAGTTCAGTGCTACCACTGCTATTTCAGATCCACAGGTCATTGTCATCGTATCAGGGCTCCTTTTCCACAAACCTGCCTACGTAGACACCCCTACATTCATCTGTGAAGTTGGTGTGATTTTTCATTCGTTCCACTTCATATGAATCTTAATGCTTCTATGGGATGTTGATGTAGGGTACAGTATATCAGTAAACAACTTAACTACACTGAGGAAACAAATCTCTGGTTGCATGTGCATTTGTCTCCACCTTGTGGTTTTTGCACATCTGTCACTCTCGATATTTAAAAATCAATAAAATCAGAGCAGATGTGCACACGAACACTAGTCCTGTTTTTTCAGTAAGAATCACTTCAATTTTTAGGAAAGCAATTTACATGTACAGATATTGGCACAAAAATATAAAATCTGTCATAAATCCTGTATTACATGTATTTTGTAACTTGTGGTGGGAAAAATCCCATACCCGCTCTGCGTGAGTCTTTTACTGCTGAAATAAAGAATCCTGAAAAAAAACCAGAGGTTGCCTTTTGAGTATTTATTCTTTGCACAGAGAAGATTCAATCATCACAACAGAATGCAAACAGTCTCAGTGAGGAAGAACCCCGTGTAAAGTGAACGCACTTTCTTTATACAGAAGGAGCAAAGGTGGGGGCAATGTTACAGACATTTTGGTCTCAAACTGATAGAAACAACAATCAAAAACAAGCGGTGGGACGACCTTTGCGCTGGAACATTCTCATACAACACAGTTACAGTTACCTTTGCACGCACGCCAAGGTTGAATTCTTCTTTTGCGCAACAATCAGAAAGACACATCTGAGCATGTACGCCAACACGATGAAGTTCAACTGAGTTCAGAGAAAACTAAGTAGAAATATATACTCAGTAAAAATGTACCACTACAAACTCTCAAACCATTTGACACGATACTCGTGGCGTTCCTAGAAGCAAAGTATTCGTTAGTACATCAGGTACTACCTGAGAAAAAGTCCAATAGCCGCTGTCTTAAAGTTTGTTCTCCGGAAACATCTCATTAAACACTACATCTGTTCATCGATATAGAAAGGAACACTTATAATAACACCATTATTAGACGGAATAAAGCAAAAGCAGCATCTCCCGTCTACTACGTGTTATTTATCCATATTACTTTACTACACTCAAATAATATGAGTATTAGTAAAACATATTAGTTTAGTCGCTGAGCTGAAAGTATCAATGCAGCTGCACTGAAAGCACAGTTTTCTGTACTCTAAGTTCCTACTCATAGTTTGATGTTTCCTGATACGATGGAGCAGTAGACCTGAGCCGTCAGCGGTACGTAGCTCTTCTCTTTACCATCGAGGATGTAAATAGGGTCCTGGATACGCCCGGGATCGAAACTCTCCTCCACCAACTTCACTTTCATCTGCTTGAAAGTCCCCGTCACCTCCACTGCATTCTAGACAGACGACAGGCACAAAATACTCGGTCAAGTACAGTATCAAAATATCACGACTGCTTCTCTTCACATGCTGCAGACACTGTGAGAAAAAGGCATCGTCCAATATTGACAAGTGATAGAAACATTCCTTTACAACAGAACAATGTTTGTTTTTCAAATATTTTGGATTATTTCAATTTAATATACAGTTTCTTCCAAAAGTGAAATGCAGTAAAGTGTGTATGAAATAAACATACCTGTATTCTTATAAAGCGAGGTCGGGCATATGAAGGCAGGTAGTTAACCACGTGGTTATATATCCTACTTCCATCAAACTGGGCACCTTCATTCACAGTGACAGCTGCCATCCCTATCCGGCCCTCATGTCCTACATTGCCAGTCAAAATTGAAACAGACAAAGCATTTCTTTACCAATTCCTTAACAAATCAATGTCTCTCTTCAATGTTCTGCCATTTGTAAGCCATGACATGACAAAATGTACAGAGGAAATGACCGCTACCTGGCACTTGGACTCCATAAACGTTGGCCTCTTTGAGACAATCACTGAGCGTCAGGATGTCAGACACCTCGTTTGTGGCCACATTCTCACCTTTCCACCTGTTGAACAAACAAGTTGCAACTCATATCGATTTATAAAAAGTACAATTTACAAAATACTCGCGTGAGAAACAAACCACAACAATAAGGTTGTACGTTAAGTTACATTAAAATTCTCCAGTTTAGATAGTTGTGGTAGAAAGAGAGTAACAATAATGGATTGCATCTCAAACGGGAAGTAGATAATCATTTCAATGCAAAAGAAAAACAAAAGCACATTTGGGAGAAAAAGACTAATAAACCGTGTGTTTTTTTTATTTAATAATTTTTCGTTTTTCTAAATTTATACAAAAAGTGGCAGCATTTCTCTTAAACCTGCTGCAGGTAAATTAACGAGTAAAGAGATTCTACTCTACATTAAAATCAGTGTGTACATGAGCTCTGTACCTGAATGTGTCACCCACACGATCCTGAAAGTAAATGAAGTTGTCTTTATCAATCTTCATTAGGTCTCCACTGTTGAAGTAAAGATCTCCCTTCTTGAGAACATTGCGAAGTCTTTTCCTTTCCGTTTGTTCCTCGTTCTGGGCGTATCCCACGAAAGGAGCGATGTCTGTGATCTTCGACACCAGCAGTCCTGTCTCACCTTCAGGAAAAAGACAGCCAGACATGTCTTTTACAGCCGTTGTCTATCAATGGAATACTTTCCCCATCTTCGGGGCCCTGATTTAGTTGGTAAACAAGCCCCTGCTGTCGACAAGATCCAGATGTTATATCGAGGGTCATGGTGCATAAAATAAGCAGACATATATATCAAGTTTAGGCTGGAGTTTCTCCACCTTTGAGCGACTCCACACAGAGGCCGTTAGCATCTCGAATCGGTTCATCCTGCTCCGTGTCGTACTTAATAAGAGTGAAGGGAAACAGCTTCTACAGGAGTAAAGAAGTACATTAGAGTTGCTTTATATGCATTATACAGCTGAATAAAAAGAATCTATTGACAGACATGTGTGATTCCAACAAATGTATATATACATACCTACTTTTACACACACACACTTATTAATTGGCTGTAATTGATAGCAGGAAGAAAGTTGACAGAATATCTTTTTATTTTTCCATTCTTACCTGATGAAAAAAGTTAACTCGCCCAATAGCTCCAATTTTCCCGGCGTAGTTGACAAATCCCACATTTCCCTCTGTGGAGGCGTAAAACTCTCGGACCTGAATGTTTCCGAATCGATTGAGAAACTCCCTCCATATCTCTGCTCTGATCCCGTTGCCAATGGCCAGTCTCACTTTATGTTCCTTGTCATTTTCTTTCTGCATTGTCACATACAAAAAGAAAATGAATAGAGCAAGCATTTTGCAAATATTACAAAAATACATGATTGATAGTTGCTGGAATTGACTGACTAAAAATCTTATCAAACATAGAATAAATAGTGGAGGTGGGAAAAAACACCTGTCAGCAGTTTTTAAGGGGGTTGGTAGAATGTTAGAATGTACTGCTTTTAAACACCAGGGGTGCAAACTCATCGGGGGTGAAAAGGTGGCAAAGAGGCGACGCAGACATATTTTTCTTTTTAAAATCAGCTTAAAAATATTGATTCTAACATGAAGAAACTGTAATAATTTTTACAGTAATAAACATATCGTAGATTACAGTAGGTACACTGTAAAATAGTGTGGTTAACTACCTGCCTTCATATGCCCGACCTCGCTTTATAAGAATACAGGTACGTTTATTTCATACACACTTTACTGCATTTCACTTTTGGAAGAAACTGTACATTAAATTGAAAAAACAGTTCACAATATTTCTGAGCGTCTTAACAATACTATGTTCTCTAAAAACAAGCAAATACTATATAAGAAATACTTTAAATGTGACCCTAAAGTCTACAAGTCCAGAATAATCTGGTTGCCAAGTCACTTGATATGGTCTTCCTAAATTAAGGCCAGCATCTATTCCTAGTGGTGACCAGATACAGACAGACTCGAGGTCACACGGTAAATTGAGACTGCACTTCATGTGATGCAATTAGATACTCTGAATGGCCATACATGTACAGTAGGCAGAATGTGTACAGTTCTCCTAAATACAGCAGATACATCTTTGAGTGATATGAAAAGTATGCAATGCTACTTGAAAAATGTCAGTTTATCATATTAGCACGATATTAGGATGATATTGACATGCATGCAAAGTGTTTCATGCTGTTCAAACCCCTTACACGTAATGACGTAGAAGGCTGTAACCGATAGTTGAGATTTAACGATTTCTATTTTTGTAAGCCAGCTGTGCTACGCTGTGGGAAAGTTATCTCCGACTGGATGTGTCTCAATGGCAGCTTGCTGCAGCCGGTTCACAGTACTCTGTCTCAGCCGCTGTCTCTGTTGAAAGGAGTTTTACACGAAGACGGCAGAGAGGAGGCATGGTTAATCTACAGTGCCATGCCAAAGATCTTATGTGGGCTTGTTTGCCTTGCAATCACTCTACGAAATGAAAAACTGGCATTTAATTAAGAGATACATGGTAATTATATCAAATATGAGACATCAGGTACGACAGTTTACTTATGACATTATGACAGCTCCGTCATAACCACAGATGACTAAAACTGCAATTATATACATTTTAATCGTCCCTTCAATTGTACATTCTGTCCCACAAATATATTCCTTTGAAGGCATTTTCTATTTGTCCCTGATTAAGAGGGCGGGAGACCTTTACCTCCTGCCAGCCCTCGAGGAATGCCAGTGGTTTAGGTTTCAGATGACACCTAAACCAGTGGCACATGATCGAGACACTGCTGCAGAGGCATTTCAACAAAGAAAACCAAGTGGGGTCAACATGGAATGACTTATACTTAGAAGCATGAACAAAACTAAAGGGCAACTTAAAATACGATCAGTCTTCAAAATCTGCAAAACAAATATTGTTCCTACTGCTGAAACATTGTAACGCTGCTCAGTTTAGCAGTTCTGAGCTCTGCGTGGCTGCAGCAACACGATGTAAAAGGCTGAGAACAGTGAAAATCATTTCATAAAAGGAGTGGACTCCGTTAGCCCTCTCCGGCTGCCTTCCGGGCTACACTGAAGCCCTTACTATCATTGATGTATTTAATCAATTGTCTTTACTATTAGTATTATTGTTATTTATTTTGTTTGTTATTGTTCATTCATGTACGTATTAAACTAACTTATGAATATTATTACCTTTTATTTACCTATCTATTTATTTATTTCTCTCTCCTCCTCCTCCTGAAACATACCTGTTATTTAAATATGAATATATGACAAACTTACACAACCCACTTTCATACATGCACACAAGCAATACTCCCACTGAAAAAAACAACTAAAAACCTGAACCATGTTTAAATTATGTCTTTTTCATACGTCCTGTGTTAATCCCTGAATATTTCGTGACATCTTTGTCCGTCTATTTGTCACCTGTTTGTGCTATGTCGCCCTGACGAAGTAAAAAAACGAGAAGAAGAAGAATAAATTTACCTTCGGTGTACTACAGAGGTAACGCATCACCTCTCCTATGTACTGCACAACAGTCACACTGTATTTCCTGCAGTCGTCCCAAAACTGAGAGGCAGAGAACTTCCTCTTCAGAATGATAGTTGACCCTTCACAATAAGACAGCAAAAAAGAAAATTAGATTATGAGCTAATCAGCATAAAAATGGGATGACAATAGATTCAGATCCATTTTTAAGGCTTTCCTTTCAGCAAGTTCTGCACTGTATTTTGACTTGCATTAAAGATGAATTGCTGTACTTTATGTTAAGCTTGAACATTTCCAAAACACTCATGCCAATAACATTAAACTGTATGTCATTTATCAGCTTATTAAGGACGTGATTGTTCTGCAGCGGTGTTGGATATCTCCTAAGATGTGTGTGACTCAGGCTGCTCACCCAGACATATAGGGATGTGAACTTTAGCCAATTGAGAAAGAAGTAGTAATTAGAGGTTTTAGTTGTCCCAGCTCTGTTCAGATTACCGGTTCACAGAGACAAAGGACTCTTTCATTTAGTTTCCCACAGGGACAGAAAAACCAGCGGGAGGAGGAGGATCAGAGGCATCACTTTTTGTGAAGCGTTGAAACGAGTTCATTTCAGTTTACAATTTTGCAGCACTGTAGCCTCATATTTAGGTTGCTGGTGAGAATCCTATAGGGGTCTTGTAACAGAGTGCCATGTGTCTCAAATCTGCATAATGCGCGACGGCCACTGTCTGCACGCACAACCTCTTTTAGTGACAGTTTTCTTTTTTGTTTAAGACTCAAACCATTTTAAGTTTTGTTTGCTTTATGGTACAACAATGTTGCACCTGTGACCTTTCACACTAGGATGGATAGTTTGACATTCAGCTTGCATTAAAAATCACTGGCTTGCAGTTGGAGCCCTTTGGGGTCAACTTGGTGAACTCGAGGACCGATATTGAACCGTGGCAAAGCCTTTGGTGCAGTCTGAATTTGAAACAGTTTGGCCTGAAATAAAACGACGATAGAGTTTTTGTACAGCGATCTAACCAAGCCTTAAATGTAAAACAACCTAAAAACTCCACGTTCGCTCAGTAAAGTGAGTATTCATTTGTCTTAAAGGAATTTCACACAGCCCTCACAAAGTCGTATTTGATTTACACGCTGTTCTTAGCTCGTCTCACCTGTCTCAATGGCGCCCATAAAGCCTATAATGAATCCAGCTGTGTGGTACAGAGGCAGGTTTAGGTAGATGATATCACTGGACGTTACACCGTTTGAAGATAGAACAGCCAGAGCGGCTAAGAGGCGGTTCTGACTGACCACAGCCGCCTTTGGGAGACCTGGAATACAACAAGACACAAACGGCACAAACCTTGACAACAGAAGAACTAACACGTTCGTCGTGGGAACTGATTATCACATGAGACTGAAGGACAAACCCTACCTGTAGTTCCAGAGGTGTAAATATAAACTGCAGGACTTTTGAATGTGATGTGTGATCTGAGGGATCGAGGGAGCGAAGCGTCTGATGCCTCGTCCACTTTGTCGGAGAAGCTCTCGATCCCAGGTGTGTCACAGTGTTTGGTCATCAGGAGGACGGTGACGCCCTGCTCCTTCAGTGAGGGCAGCACATCCTCCACCGCTTCCTTCAGCTCTGGAAAAGGATACAGGACAATCATTCCCACTAAAACTATAGTTTCAGGTTAATATGCAGACATTGGCCCACTACTGGCAGTGACATATGCAACTTTACAAACAAAAACGAATATGATTAAAGCCAACCAAACCCTTGCAAGCTTGGCGTACACTTTGAGTTGTAAGTGTGGATAACAGTCACTGAGAAGATGGAAGACGGTAGTCAGTGAACTTCGGGGATTAGTTCAGGAGACAAAGCAGATGTGGCTGCCGTATGTTGAGAACAATAATATGGTTTTCTTCCCTGACTCAGTTGAAAGCTGTCCCAGGACCCACAAAGGCAAATGTTGAGACCCCTGAAAAAAGTCTCGTCAAACCACCGAGTGAAATTCTCTATATTATCTCGAAAAAAAAAATGTGTCTATATTTTTCACAGAGGCTTGAAATTTAAACTTCAGTCAGATATAAAATAAATTTACAATCAGATTGTTTATTAACTGGATCCCCATTAGCCGACGCCTTGGCGGCCGCTAATCCTCCTGGGGTCCACAGAAAGGACAAAACATAATACATGACGTGAAACAAAGAGTCAAAACAGAACAGTCAGAATAGTTAAAATAGTACCGTCAGATACAAAGTACAGTCAGAGACTAGGATGTATAGTATCAGGACCTACCATATACATGATGCATCCCTAACTTCTTCAAAGAAGGATCAGGAGTCTACAAAGACAATGGAGTTCTAGGAAAAATGGTCAGTGGCCTTGTGAGCTTTTAATTGTTTTTTTAATTGACAGTTTGTTACTTGTATAAGTTACATGAGGAAGGAGTGAGTTCCAAGCTGTTATTGAACGCTAGATCACGGTGCGTTTGAGGAGGTGTGTTCTTGGGGTTGGAGGTAAGTGACCTGAGCTGCCACTCCTTGTGTGATGGTTACGTCTGTTGCATGTGTGTTGTACTTGGTCGAAGAAATATTCAGTTGTGTGATTAAATACTACATTTCTGTAATACGTGAGAAGGCTATAGTGGAATTAACCACGAGAGGCGAGAGTGTAAATATGATGATGATCATCATATATCTTACACAGTATATGATGACGACGATGACGCAATCACTGTTTAATAATGAGGTCAAGTGCCTTCCCCTCCACATGACAGGGTTACATCATTGTGGGAGGTGGTGCATTCAGGATAAAAACCAAAATCCCTTTTCATCTCTGATGAAATATGAACTGTACCAGCCACTTGGCCCGCTGTGATGAAAAGATACTTCCCTAAACAAAAGTTAAATTGAAACAAAAACTGCACGGCATTCCATAAGCATTTTGAATTTATATATTTATCTCTGCACTTCAGGTTGCAAACCCCATGAGGGCCAACACTTTTAACTTCTTTCAAAATGAAAAAGAGCTCGAACCTTTAGGCATGACTGAGGTCAAAATAGCTGCAACCACAAGATGATTTAGTTTCACAGTCGTTAAAATGCGAAGGTCCAATCTGAATGTAGGGCTTGTAAAAGAGCAGGCCTTGCTCTGCCTTAACTTAAAGCAAAGCAAAGCTCATTTACATGATGCATACCTGGGGCCGCGATCAACACTTTGGCCTTGCAGCAGTTAAAGCAGTGCAGCAGAGACTTGGTGCGGATGTTGTGATTGAGAAGAGCCACGGGAGAGCCTAATTTAGCCAGGGCCAGCCACGTGAACATGAAGGCGGGCTCGTTCCCCATGAAAAGGGCCACGGTGTCCCCGGCTTCGTACCCCGGGTGAGACCGCAGCGCGTCGGCTGTTTTGTTGCTCCTCTTGTCCGTGTACGTGTACGAGTAGCTTTCATTTTCAAACGCAATAAAGATCTTGTCCGGTTGCGAAGCGGTCTGCTCCAAGAAACGGTCCAAAACAAAGAAGAGAGGTCTCCGTCTTCGCCTCCACACAAACTTCACCAAAATCCGCAGCAGATCCCCGAAATACAGAACATCCATCCAAAGATACGGGGACAGAGTTCTGAGCGCCACCGGTATGATGAGAACACTTGCTAAAACGACTGAAATCAAAGAGACCAACATCATGTTTTCTCCCTTAAGAGCCACGGGTTGTGTCAAAAAATAAAACAAAAAACAACAACAGTGCAGCTGCGGGCTGCAAAATGGGTTGCGCCAGTAAGGATTGTGCTCAGCGGGGCGGGGCTTTTTCTCAAAAAAGTAGGTTCAGTTCATGGAAAAGGTCAAATGTTTGAATAATCCGGAATACCAATGATTGAAGGGGACATTGCTCAGCAGCGGCGTGTGTCGCTGTGTTCAAACTTGATAAAAGATGGTAAATCTTCCTGCAGCACTGTGTGTTCATGCAGTCATTAGTCAGACCCCCTCCTGAGGGTCACAAGACAAATGGAGCTGAGACATGATTAAAGCAGCAACAGTCAGATTTTGCCACACAAATATCCAACAACTCACAGACATATGAAATGATCGGGGGCCCAACACGCACACGATTGGTATGTAGAGGGCCACAAGCCAAACAAGGATTAGGAACCACTGGATTTATGTGAACTCAATCGAACTCGTAACTCAAGCTGTCAAATGGATTTAGTGTCGGAAAGTAGAAGTATTTCTTCCTCTGACTTGTAGTGGAGTAGGAGTGGCATAACATGGACATTCTCAAGTACAGTACTTCAGTGAATGGTACTTTCTGCCACCGGTAATAGGACCACCCTTGTGTTTAGAGCACAGATTGGACAATTCAGATGACTACACACACGGACACAATAAGACAATAATAATGATGAAGTTTAATCCTCAGGCCCATTTTGTGTACCACACAAAACTATTGGAAACAGGGAAACAGCAGCCCTGGCTCTGTTTAAAGGTACATATGAAAATCTGCAGCATCTTTTTAGATCACAAAATAACATATATTTCTCTTGTTTGTTTCATAACTTTAAAACATATACGTGCAAAACAACATGTTGCAGTTTAATGGGCGGTTATGTGTCTGGCTATTTATTGCAAATAAATTCCTGAACTCATATCAGCCATGCATGTGTCAGCCATGCATGTGTCAGCTGGATTGGATGTTGTTCTGCCCTATGACGATGAATTGATAAATGCAGCGTTAGTTATAAGTTAGGCTCACAAAGTTCTCTTTGTGACCGTTGGACCGGTAAATGATGCTATGGAGCTGAAGGTATCTTCAGTGCATAACCGGTGAACTCTGGGCAGCAGCCTGAGATATATATATTTTTTTCTTTTTTAGAGGGCGGGATATCAGGGGTCACTGAGGTCTTTGGGTTGTGAAACTCTTGTGTGCACAGTCCAGCAGAGCATGTGGTGACACAGCCGGCTATCTATTTCTTTTGATTATGTCCACTCCTTTCTCACCCGTCGCTGTGCTTTGAGTCCTGGTGTGCTTGTTCACATGTTCCAGAACGATGTGATGTCATTGTTAAATACTGCTAATGTTATTACACCACATTGGAGTCGAAAGAGTCAAATGAAGAAGCATGACAAACACACAGAGATAGTAAAGACCGTCTTTTAGGTGATTTATGTGATTGTTTTCCGAATACAATAGACCTGTGGCCTTTTTGTGATTAACACAGGAAACATGAATAAGAGAATATTGGAAAAATACATTACTGGTAGACGTGTATGAAGGTAGATTTGTGTCTTTATTTTTCAAAAGCAAAAAAAAGTTTCAAAAGCAAAAGAAAGTTTCAAAACCAAAAATAAAAGTTTTAAAAGCAAAAAAAAAAGTTTCAAAAGCAAAAAAAAAGTTTTAAAACCAAATATATAAACTGAGAATAATTTATTTGTTAAAAAAAATAAAAGCTTTGGTTTTGAAACAAAAAGTTTTGAAACAAAAAGTTTTGAAACTAAAAGTTTTGAAACTAAAAGTTTTGAAACTCAAAGTTTTGAAACTCAAAGTTTTGAAACTAAAAGTTTTGAAGCCAAAAGTTGTGAAACCAAAAGTTTTGAAGCCAAAAGCTGAGTTGGGTGTAGTGGGCGGGGCATACGCTGCTGAATGTATCAGGAGTTTCTATTGGTCCGTTTGACTTGCGTCTCGTATCTGCATCATCTACTGTAGATGCATCATCTACTGTGGATGCATCATCTACTGTGGATGCATCATCTACTGTAGATGCATCATCTACTGTGGATGCATCATCTACTGTGGATGCATCATCTACTGTAGATGATGCAGATACGAGACGCAAGTCAAACGGACCAATAGAAACTCCTGATACATTCAGCAGCGTATGCCCCGCCCACTACACCCAACTCAGCTTTTGGCTTCAAAACTTTTGGTTTCACAACTTTTGGCTTCAAAACTTTTAGTTTCAAAACTTTGAGTTTCAAAACTTTTAGTTTCAAAACTTTTAGTTTCAAAACTTTTGGTTTCAAAACCAAAGCTTTTATTTTTTTAACAAATAAATTATTCTCAGTTTATATATTTGCTTTTAAAACTTTTTTTTTTGCTTTTGAAACTTTTTTTTTGCTTTTAAAACTTTTATTTTTGGTTTTGAAACTTTCTTTTGCTTTTGAAACTTTTTTTTGCTTTTGAAAAATAAAGACACAAATCTACCTTCATAGACGTGTACTTAAATTAAATACTGAATAAATGAAATCCCTAAAAATGCTTCATGTGTTCAGCCTTTTTATGCAGCAGCAAACAAGGTGTAGCCTATTACAATCTTTTTTCTTTTCTTTTTTAAGTGTTTGAAATCTGTTTAACAGTTGTTTACGGTTCCTTAAACATTTCTTCAGCAGATATAACATTTCTCAAGTCGCTGGTTTTGAAGGAGGGAAAAAAATGCTCTGCACAATGAAAATAATTCTTGATACATTTTCAGACGTATAGTCCATGTAAACGTTTTAGCGCCTCGTAGCCCAGTTGATAAGAATTTGCTGGCGTCAGGGATTGGGTTTCAGAAATGCTTTTTCGAAAGTCACATTGACTCTCACAGCATGACAGCGACCAATAGTCTAAGAGGCACGTAGACCCACCGCTATAAAGTTGGCTTTGGGCTGAGGCGTTTTCATTCATGAGCAAACTGCGAAGTGGATCCTGCGCTGCCGTTTGATTTCACTGACACGTTCACTATTACATTGGACAATGCTGCGAGTCAGGTGTCTGAGAGGAGGTAGCAGGGGGGCCGAGGCGGCCCATCTGATCGGAGCCATGGTTGGTATTGTGATGGTTTTAATGTCTTCAATTTTTTTCCTTCCAAAAATGTTAGAAAAATTAAATTGGGGGGGGGGGGGGGTTAAAAAAAAGCACATATCAGTAAACGTGAATAAAGAAAATATGTTTTGACATTTTCTTCACTGCTACATCTGAGCTGCTTCATTCACTTGGGATCAGTTTAATTCAGTTATTGATTATTGTTTTTTTGGTGTGTGGGGGTGTGATTGCGCATTTTAGTTGGAAGTAGCTACAATTTGGAGGAAGAACAAAAAACAACTCGGAGATCATCTCAAAGAGACCTTGGTCAAAAGATTGATTTGTTTCTAACAGCTGAGAGAGTTTTTTTGGTTCCTTGAGTGAGTGAACGGCTGTTTGCCACAGATGCGCTGCCAGACTCAGTTACACTGTAGCTGACCCTGAGTCAGCAGAGGACTCTCTGTGGAGATAGCGGCTTCTTAATAGCATGTGAACTTTACCACCAAACAAATGAGCCTTTCTGAAGCAGATATCTTTGTTGCTTACCAGCTTCTACTGTTTTACTGTGTTTGAATTGGCCTTTGTGTGTGTGAGCTGCCAGCCACGTCATTTTTTTATTCAACTTAAAACTAAAATGAAATTATAAACAAGCAAACAGCAATGGTAACACACACGCATTTGTTTTATTACAACTAATATACAGAGTCTATCAATATGTGTAATTTATTGTATCTGAAAAAGGTTGATTACATCTTACAACATGCCTTTCTCAGTCTCTGTAGTTTCACAAAACTGAGGGGCTTCTTTTTTTGTGCTGCAGAACATAAAAAAAATCAACAACTTGTGCTTCATTTTGTTCACTCCTCAGCTTGGCCGGGCGGTGACTGGATGGGTGCAGGGGGCCTTCCAGAGCACTTCCAGTGCAGCAGCTGCACAGCAGCGCCATGCTGTTGAACATGTTACTGAACATGTTACTGAACATGTTACTGAGCCCGTCCAGCAGGAGTGTCCTGTGTGCAGCTACAATGAATGGGACCCTCTTGAGGAGGTGATCGTGGGTCGCGCCGAAAACGCCTGTGTGCCTCCCTTCACCGTGGAAGTGAAAGTAAGCCATAATGTTAAGATGACTTCTGTGAGCCACATCTCACAATGCTCACGAGTGGGCCACTGTTGTGCAGGTAAAGAGCTACTAAGGTGTGCACTGTAAGGCAATGAGATTAACTCCAGATTGTCATTTTGTGAACCTCTCAACAGGCTAACACATATGAAAAGTATTGGCCCTTCTACCAGCAGTATGGGGGCCAGTGTTTTCCTGCGGACCACTTGAAAAAAGCTGTTGTTGAGATTGAGGAAATGTGCAATATTCTGCACCACGAGGGCGTCACTGTAAGGAGGCCGGAGCCCCTCAACTGGTCCATGGAATACAAAACTCCAGACTTCACATCATCAGGTAAAGAACGAGACAAAGCAGAAGTATCACGCATTGATTAGGCTTTTAAATATGTTTTCATTCCCCATTCATATCAAAAGTATGTCTAAAATGTGTGCGCAAAGAAGTAGTTCACAGCTCAAAGCCAGTAAGAAGACACAAGTACTAGTACAATGTTGAGGTACTTTACTTGAGTATTTCCATTTACTGCTGATTTATTCTCATAAATAATAACAAAATGATGATATAACACTGACAAGGCCTATTCTACCCAACTAGTACTTTTACTTTTGACACTTTCACTTGTAGCCTACTCATGTATTTTTATAATGTAATGCTACTTTTACTTCAGTAAATGATCTGAATACTTCTTTCACCTGCTGGTCTGTTATTTTTCTGTTATAACAGCGCTCAAATTGTATTTTATAGAATATTTGATGTAAGCTAATGGTGTATTGCTGAATCGGTTGCAGGCATGTATTCTGCCATGCCCAGAGACATCCTCATGGTTGTGGGGAATGAGATTATCGAGGCTCCTATGGCCTGGAGGGCTCGCTTCTTCGAGTACAGAGCTTACAGACCTTTGATCAAGGAGTACTTCAGAAATGGTGCAAAATGGACCACTGCTCCTAAACCCACGATGGCCGATGAGCTGTATGATCAGGTGAGGCCTTATCTTGTGAGATTAGGACAGCACATGTTAAACGGTTGAAGAGTGGACTGTGCTTTTTGAGGGATTAGCGTTTTTTATCTCCATTATAAAGTTGAACCCTTACTAAAACACATTGTTTAGGTTCTCCATATCACCACAGGCCACACACTGATCCATTGAGTGTAAATGATTACTTTGTGGGGTCTTTCAGGACTACCCCATCCGCACAGTGGAGGACAGAAACAAGCTGGCTGCCGAGGGGAAGTTTGTGACCACAGAGCACGAGCCGTGCTTCGATGCTGCCGACTTTATCCGAGCTGGGAGAGACATTTTCGTCCAGAGGAGTCAGGTATGAAGGCTGTCACACTTGTGAGCACGTCTGCCGTCTGATAGGGAGGGTGACCCCAGCTACAAGTACTGACGTCTATAGTGTAGACGTTTTTTAATGTGAGTCACGTGCAGAGTGACATGCTACGTGCAGAATGAAAGATTAGATAAAGCAAGGATTTGCTTCAGCGAAACTCGAGATGACATACAGAGGTCTCTGCGTGCGTGTGAACACCAATTTGCCATTTATTCACTCAAAACTAATACAGGTACATACAAGTTTAAGAATGTACAGCTCAAACCTCCTCCACTGTTTTGCAGGTTACAAATTACATGGGAATTGAGTGGATGCGCCGCCATCTGGCTCCAGACTACAACATCCACATCATCTCATTCAAGGACCCTAACCCCATGCACATTGATGCAACTTTTAACATCATCGGGCCAGGACTGGTGCTGTCAAACCCTGATCGTCCATGTCGCCAGGTACTGTAGGACAGGAAAGGTGGCCTTTCAACTCTCACAGTGTCGTGTGCTGCCCTCTTGTGGACGGATGCTTTAACCTGGAGTGCTCCACGTTCACTACTTCTCTTTGTCCTCTTCCTCAGATCGACATGTTCCAGAAGGCTGGCTGGACTATTGTGAAACCTCCGAAACCTCTCATTCCTGATGGTGTGTACTGAAAGTCATCTTTTCCTACATAAGAAAAACATTTTAAGTTGTTCGTCATAAATATACCTTCCCTCTCCCTTTCTATGTAGACCACCCACTGTGGATGTCCTCCAAATGGCTGTCCATGAACGTGCTGATGTTGGGTGAGAAGCGTGTTATGGTTGACGCCAACGAGAGCACAATTCAAAAAATGTTCGAGAGCCTCGGTGAGTTCCTAAATTAAACTTGTTCCATCTTTATTTTTGCAGCATTTAAGATTCATTTCAACAGATGTTCTGATCATCTGTATTAAAATACTCTGTATTTGAGCCATGAATGTGTTTTTGTTGCAGGTATCAAGACCATAAAGGTGAATATACGCCATGCCAACTCCCTGGGTGGTGGCTTCCACTGCTGGACAACCGATGTCCGCCGCCGCGGTACCCTGCAGTCCTACTTCAATTAGTCATGCCAGAAATAGGCAGTTTTTATTGAGCTTTGAAGATTAAAGCGTCAGTTTGGAATTTTGCTTCCACTGTAGTTATCGAATCTTAATTGTCAGTCAGCTGAGTATGTACACACTAATCACAAATCTACTTCTGGCAAATTTCTTTGAAAAAGTATTTGAAATCCCGAAATGAACATGTATGAACTGTTTTGACTCTGCTGTGCATCACAGTGCCTTTGCCAACAGCTTTGTCCTGATATCTATATGTCTCTATACACATGCTCAACAGCAACAAATTAACATAACTTTACTTCAATCAGTCATCTCAATATTAACTGCATTTCTGGCCTGGCTATTGTGAAGCTGAATTGTTTATGGCTCATACATCTAAAAGTCATAACGTTGAGTACAAGGTACAATTTGGTATGTGAAAGTCATCAAACAAGGAGGAGAGAAGCTACCTCCTCATGGAAAAGTCAAACACCATCTTTTTCCAACGTTTTTATTATTTTTTATTCAAACAAATGTACAAAAGTTGTTAAGTAGGTCATTAAACAATATAAATTTCTTATCTCTAGTATATTGTTTTGTAAAGATTTTAATTGATTCAACAGACAAAGTTCTATTTATATTTTTCATACTCTTGATTCGATTATATATTTACTTAAAAAGTTTGCGGTCCATATCAGATATTGTGTACCTTTTGCTTTTTCTCCTATTGCAAGCTGGGCCAGTTATATGCTACTCGTCATTCTCACTGAACTGATCGGCTGCTTCTGTGTGCAAAGCTAATATGCCTCAAGAACGAAACGTGTTTTGTGGTGAAGATGTTTTGTGATTTCTTTGCTGCCTCGTTTATATAGGATGTTTAAGTCTTGAGATTTATTTTTAATACAATGAATCCAAGGGAAGCTTTGGCTCAGCAGATGAATGCAAGTGATGTTTTGTATTATGCAACACTATTAAATGTAATTGTCAAAAAGAGTTGTGCGTCAGTTTTTTTTATTTTATTGTTTGTTAATTTCACACGTTCGTGTTTGTTAAGTGTAAACGTATTGCAGCTTTGCATATCTCAAGTGGTGCGAGAAGCACTGAGATATTTTACTTCATCAAAAGTGTGAAGACGCTGAAGTTAAAATGACTTCATTACACGTAAAAGTCCTGCAGTCAAAGGTTTTACCTGATTAAACGTACAGGAGTATTATCAGCATCAATGCACTTTAAGTATCAAAAGGAAAAGTACTCATTACACAGAGTGAGTCCTCATAATGTTATGTCTGTTTTGTATATTATTCAAATATGTATGTGTGAGCAGCATTTAAAATCTCAAAGGGGAGTTATTTAACTGCTTCACATACTGTTTTGATGACTAAATGTTTTAGAGGCTGTTCATATATCTTTTTAACTTTTAATCTGAAACATAACTTGTAATTTAAGTAACGCAGAGTATAAAGTAGCATAAAATGGAAAAACCTGAGTGAAGGTACATCATATGGTAAATATTCTGATACAACATTTAGCAGAATAGGTCAGTGAGGGTCACAGATCTGTGACACCTCTATGTCTGTAAACATTAACCAGGCTGGTCAGTGGGAGAAATATTGCATCATATATCGTTATGTAAACCAGATTACTGCAAATACAAATGGAAATGGTGACTTTACTGTAACGATTAAAAAGTTCACTGCTTTATTTATTCATTACTTTTTTTTAAAGAAGGCAGGGTCTCTAGATTGATTCTATTAAATTGAAGGCTTGTAGTCAGAGGTGCTATTTTCAGGTAATTTATGTGCAAAAACTGTAAACGTAGGTGAAATGTGTAATGAACAATTGATGAAGTGACACAGTACAAGACAAAATATCAGTCTCAAGATCCGCAGTATCAAAATATTGTGGTATAAGTGGTGCTCATAAATAATCACTCACATTTGACTGAATGTATTTACTGTACTGTCTCATACTGTATTCTGCCATGTCTGCACCTCTGAACAAATGCATGTCCTCTTTAGAATAAAAAAGTTAACTTTGATTTTCATTTCATTCTCTGGCACCGTACCGTATGCAGCTTACAGGAGAATACACTTCACGAGATCTATTTATGACCGTCTCGGTATTTTAATGTTCTTCTCAATTAGAAATGACAACATGCTGAAAATGTAGCAGTTGATGTCTGCATTCTGCTGCCTTTTAGTAGTGGTAACTACGCATCGCACCCCGACGTTTATAGAACAATTCTAATTTGTTTCTGAATGATGCAAAAAAAAACGATGTTGCTGTATTTTAAATTTGAGGTCATAACAGCAAATTCTGCTGTATCTGATGGGAAATGTATTGATATAATATATTATGTAATATTTTAGCATATGAAATGGTTTTCTTCAGTGTGCAACTCATCTAGCAAATTACATTTGCGCCGAAGAGGCAAAGAAGACACAAGACAACGTGTATTATTCTGATCCAGAGCCTATAAACAAATCTGCCAACTCAACACTTCCTTCACACTCCAAATGCTTCTACGACTTCACATTAAATCTCAATACTTTGTTTACTCCCTCGCAAACTCTCAAATGCCTCCATCTTTAGCTGTTATTTGATTTATTTTTCAAGACCGCACTTACACAATCTTCATATTCTCTGATGTAAATCTTGCTGCAGCACTCGTTGCTCCTGAGAGCATCACTTTAAACCGAAGCCACATACTGTAGTGTCCTGTGAAGTGTGAACAATGGCCTTGAAATAAAAAGCTCGGATTCACAGTGGTGGAAAGTAACTCAGTGCATTTACTCAAGTAATGTATTTAAGTTCAATTTTGAGGTACCTTTACTTTACTTGAGTGTTTCCATTTTCTGCTAATTTATTTAAAAAAAGGAACTATTGTATTGTGAATATTGTACTTTTTACTCCACTATATTCATTTGACAACTTTGCAGATTGAGATTAATAACACAAAATATGTCACACATCAATGATGTCTTATTCAATGTTAAGATAAGAAAAGGTGTAAACATTAATGCATCAATAATTATAATCAAATGATAGATTATTCTGCAATGGATATCCTGCATGATGAGTACTTCATACCTTTGGTACTAAAAGTTTTGACGCGAATACTTTTGTCCTTTCACTAAACTAATAACAAGTTAAACTTTGACTGAAGATCTTTTACTTGTAAGAGTATTTCTTCACTGTAACTAGTATTACTTTGACTGAAGTAAAAGGTCTGAGTACTTCTTCCTGCACCGCTGATGAGTAAACAACTACTTGAGGATTGACCTGCAGTCAGGAGTGGCCCATATTTTAGGGGACAGAGTCCGTATTCATCATTTCCTCAATCTGATTGACCTTTTTCAGACCTGACATCATACGCCTTCATTGGGAGCACAACGGCTTGCTGCCAGCAGACGCATCCTGGCTATGTGCGAACCCTCTGACACTGAGCACAAGCACGCTGCCTATTTAACTGCTTCACCTTTGTCACAATGGGGTCCTGATCAGGCACTGCAGGGTGAACCCTATGAGGCTACAGCTGTGGCCTGAGACCATCCTGCGGCTGCCTCCTGCACCGATAAATCACATTCAGAATCACCCTCTGGATTGAAGGTGACTGTGTGTCAGCGACAGGTTCACGAGAAGCCAAGTCGCTTCTCTTCACAGCTGTTCAGTCTTTTTGTTTTTCCTTGCTTCTATGTAAGCCTAGTCTTCTGCAGCTGGATTGCTTGTTTGTACAGCTGCCTACTTACGTAATACTGCGGCTGCCTCAACAACTGCTCTAAAAAGGAGAATTGATTGGGATCTGGTAATGATTAGGCTTAAATGTCTGTGGTCATCTTCTCACATTCCCTTGAGTATGTGTGACTTTACTAGGTCTGAATTAGGTCCAGAACAGTCAGCCAGAGAGGATCCACATGTTCAAATCTGAAGCTTGAGGGGGTCATGTTGTCTCAAAAAAAAAAATGTCTTTACCCATATTGGGACAAACAATAGTTTGTGGTGGAAATAAAATAGAAAACGTGAGTAATAGAAAAGAGAAATGCTGTTGATCCCCTTTCTGGCAGCGGTAAATAACCACATCTTTCAAACGTCATGCCCTGAGTTTGTAACGCAGGATTTCTGTTATGAATTTGTGGACTTCCTTCCAGGACTTATTTAACAGCTGTTTTCACAGGCTGGCTTGTTCTAACCATGAAGAGTAAAGTGACCTTTAAGTGTAAAAATGGTTGGAGTAACTCTTTCATGTGTTGATTTATATCCAATCATATCTTTTATGACAAATTAGAACATTGACAAAACAGAAAATAATAGAATAATGCACAATTTTGTGAGACGAATGTTCAATGAAAGTCCTTGGCCTCCCAGTCTAAATATAGCCTCAAGGTAACAAGAGTCATAACACTATCACCAATATACAGTAGCTAACTCACTGTAATATGAGCATGATATCCAATGGGAAGCTTTGCTGTTAGACTTTTATGAAAACATTTTGTCAAAATGGCTTATGCGTATCGTTCCTCTGTTTGTCATCCAAACAACACGATGTTCTTTGCAGATTCCCTGATAGTATGTGCAGACAACACTTACTATCTTCATTTCAAAATCTGAACAGATACTTGAGTTACTGCCAAATGCTGCGCTGCCCAGTTTACACTCTTGTCTGCCGTCATGTCCAGGTGGTTTTATAGTCATTTTACAGAACAAGGCGGAAATGTAGACGTCTTGGGCATTAAAAACAAAACGCTGTTTTTGTTTTGTTGTAATATTTGCATTCAAATTGAAATCATTTAATAGTTTACTGCCTTCAGAAGAAAACGTCTAAACACTTTTTAAAATGTTATTAAAAAACATTTTGTCACAGTTGACAGTAGAGAGCAACAGAAAACATCAGAATCAGAATCAGAACCGTTTATTGCCATTGTATGTTACAACAATCAACAACAATCAACAATGCAAAGTAGAAACAAATTAAATTGACAGAAAACATAAGATAAAGTAAAATATAAAATAAAGTGGAGTATAAGACAAAGTGAAATATAAAATAAAGTAAACGTGTGTTAGATTTAGATAACAAGAAAAGATTAAGATGTGTCTTAAATTATCAAATAATTGCACTAAACCCCTAAAGTTATATCAAGACTTGTGTGGAGAGGTACAAACTTTTTTTTAAATATATGCTGTATATTCTATTACGGTAACATGAATAAGTTTAAAGTCACTATTTGTAGAATATGGAAATTCACTCATTTGGCGCCCCCTTGTGGATCAAAAAAGACACTGAAGTACACTTCACTGCACATGTTGGGCAGTTGTCACGCACTTTCCGGAAGTGGTGAAGGGCACAATTTGGTTTTAAAATCTGTTGCAAAAACAAACACGGCCAAAGTGGAACATGTTTTCTTGTTGATCTACAATCAAGCAACGGAAATGTTGGACAGTATGCCAATAAGATCACAGCATGTCCTTGATTAAGAAATTAAATCTAAGTTGTGATCATTTGTGTATCTTTAAGTGGAAATGTTCTACTACAACTACAAATCCATTCACCACTATTGTAGAAGAGAGTGAGAGGAGTCTCAGAAATTCCCCCAAATAACACCTGCAAATAACACGGAATCGATAAAATACAACCATTGTTAAGTAGGAGAATATTGTTTTTTCCTAATTTGGTTGACGTTACTCTTTAAAGAAAACTGTCTTCTATCTGTCTGCTATTGTGAAAGTGCTGATGTTTACAGCTTCTGGACGATGTGACATCCAGCTGTTTGTTTACTGCCTGAAAAACACATTAACTGGTTTGGAAATATCAATAAGAAAATTAATTTCACCCGGCAAATCCAAGCTAATTCTGATGAAGGTTATGAATAATCGCAGTTCATAGGTAGTTCAGCTTTATCTTTGGTTTATTAGTTAGAGGGAAACAAAAAAGGTTTTGGCCTGATTGGAGGCTGAATATCAACATTGACATTCAAAGTCTAATATCACAAATGCAGACGTTTGTTTGACACCGAAAAGCTATTTTTTACAACAGAAGACTTTTCAAATATACTGTACAAGCTTAAGTGAATATCATGCAAATTTTCATACAACAAATCAATGCTGATCTTTATTTGGTTTGTGTATTTTAGATGACAAACACTCAACGGTGACATATTCCAAAGGAATTTGATCAGGACAATTGGAAAAGACACGACTGACACAAACATGAACACATAGTAGACAAAACCTGCTGCAGACAGTAAACAAATACACAATGAAACACCTTTCCTACAGTGGCCCAACTAGAGAAGCAGCACAAAGTACGGTGATGATAACTGATAAACACGCCTCAATGACAGAAATGGCAAAAAGGCAACAGTAAACATGTCATCCCCTCATGAATAATGCAGCCAGTGAAAGCTTAGAAAGAATTGAACAAGATCTGGATTTGTTTATATGATGTCATCAGTCATCTCCAACATAGATTTTATTTAACACTTACATTCATTGGATCAAACTCGTGTGTTTTTGTTCCATAAGAGCAATAAAACATTTGAGGCTGTGATTTTGAAGTTGGTTTAAAGTAGTTCGGTTTTTTGTTTGATGCCCGGTCTAAAGAAACTTACCACATCCTCGTGATGAATTGCTTAAAGCTCAATCAAGAAATTATTATTGAAACTATTGAACAGATACATTTACTTATAAAGGTGAGTTTACTTGTCATCGGGAGCATTACTCTGCCTGAGTCTTAGAAAACACTCCCGGTGATCAGGTTTTCAGGTTTATCTTAATTTGGCCTTGAAGTCTACATGAAAGACAGGTGTGTCTAGAGAGAGGGGGTCTAATGAAAACATGCTATTTGTTGCATTGTGGGAAACATAGGATCCCACATTGTTGGAGCTTATTGGGACTACAGTCAGGACATCTCTGCCTCTTGGTTTCTGATCATTCCTTTCCTTCGCTGTCTCTTGCAAGCCAGCTTCATGAAAGGGTTGCTAAATTGTTGTAGTGCTCCTTTAAAATAATCTACGCCTTAAATTGTACCTTGTATACTGTAATGCCTTGTATACTGTAATGCCTTGTATACTGTAATGCACACGCTCCGTTTGTGTTGCACACTCAGTGTCTTCTGTGGGCTTCAAATGAGACACGTCAAGTGACAGAATGCTTTGTGATGCCAGTTCCACATTATGGGCTGATTTTAGCTTCAAAGAAGTGTTAAAAACAGCGTTGGTATCACGTGGTTTGTCCACCAGAGGGCGATGACAAGTTTATTTTTCAACTATAAAATGTTCTGTTCAGCTCAGCTAAACAAAACCTGAACAAAACATCACATTTACCAGCTGAAACAGCAAGACTGGTATTGTTTTCACCTTGTGAGTCTGTGTGTGTCACTAGGGGAAAATGTGCTCCAGAGACACCTGCTGCAACAGGAACTACAGGAGAGGAGGTTCTGAGGACATTGTCTGTCTGTCTGGACAGATATCGTCCCCGCAATAGCATCATAAGCGTGCAAGATGCAGTCACAACACTTTAAAGGTGTGTAGCTGAGAAAAAAAAAAGAAAAAGGCATGGGGGTTAGAAAGTAGTGTGGGGATTTTATTAATATTGCATGACAGCAAACAAAACGCTTTGGGATTTTAAATGTGAATACTTTTTCATTACAGTGCATTAGATCATTCACGTATATGCCTGTATGTTTTTTGTCAAATAAGGTGCCTTTAAATGTAATTTATTTTGTCCCAGTTGGTTTTCCAAAAAGCTCTGACATTCGACCAGAGAGGTTTTACTGGGTGTTGAAAAGCGCTTAACTTCCTCCGTAAATTGTGTTGCTGTGCCGCAGATATAACCGTGAAAACCTCGCAACAAAAAACAGCTTTCGCCCGGTTTACATGTGTGCAAATCTGCAGAAAACGTCGAGACAGCTTATTACCTACAAACAGCTCCGTCCGTGTTCGTCTGAGCGAGTCCCTTTTCCTGCTTTCAAAGTTCCCACGGAAAGCGGAGGACCACCCAGCCGAGCCGAGCACGACGCCGATTAGCTGCGCGGAGCTCATTTGCATTAACGTCAGTAAAGGCTGTAGGTCAATCCTTGCGGGTGCTTTTATTGGATGTGCCGCTGTCAAGCAGTGCTGAAGAATTGGAAGGGCAAACGCCAGAAAAGGCAGAGAAAAGACAAACATCAAATCAGCATTATGTAGCTCAGTCCTGCCTTACCTCCGCTCGGTCACCGCGAACAGTCCTGCCGTCCCCGATTTCACATCCGAAACTTGTGGACACGGAGCGGTCCTGTTTTTTTATTTTTTATTTATTTAATTTTTTTTAATTTTTAAGATTTTTCTCTGTGTGTCTCTCAAGCGATTGCATTCTCCAGAGGCAGTACCTCCACATATTTGGTTACAATATGACAGCCTCTGCATCCTTTTTTGCCTCCGGAATGAGAGAAAACCGTGGCGCCTGGTGACACTGTAGCCAACTGCGCCCGGGTTTGGACCTCTTCTATCAGGCGGATCATCCTCAGCCGGGCAGCGGATGTCTGAATGGATATATGCAAGCCATCCAGCAAGATTTCCCCGCTTCCTAAATTGGCGAATGTGGGCTGATAAATGGAGTGTTCTGTCGGACTACATAATGGCATTATGTTTCACGGAGGGTGTTTGACATCGGAGCGACCGGCCAGAATAACACCCCGCAGTGTGAATATTTCAGCCTGTTGATGATGAAGCGCTCAGGACTGGAGCAAAGTGTCGTGAGAACTGGTTTATGGCCCGTGTCTTGAGCTGAAGTGGCCAACCAGATCGTTTAAGAGAGAGGGCGAGGGGGTTGGGGGGGGGGGAGGGGAGGGGGGGGGGGGGGGGAGAGAGAAAAAAAAAATTAAAACATCATTTTGATGGCTCCGGGGTGGGGGAGGACGACTACTTATAAAACCTTGGACTCAAATTATGGATAAAACTATTGCATGAAGCTGGCGGGGGGACTGCGTGGTGTGCTTTTTGAGGTCCAGGCTACTTAGATAACAGTGAAGTTGAGGAGTAATGAGAAAACGGTGATGTGGTACGAAGAAGGAGAGAATAGGAGCCAGAGAGAGGGATACAAATCGCCCAGGGGGATCTGAGCAGCTCAGCTGAAGAACACTGGAATCCAAGTTTAAGATAGCTGCTTTGATTAAGGACCTCCAATTAACTTCCATGTGAAAGAGAGAGGGAGGAAATCAGCTTCCTGGTCAGGGGGTGGGGGATAGAGAGAGATATTATTCATGACTTGTGTTAGAGCCATTGGAGAACCGGCTTTTCTGTGGCCTAGATGATACATATATATATGTATTTATATATGTATTAGAATAGTAAACCTTAAGAGGAAGACTGGACCCGAACAAACAAAAAGAAAGGGCGAATGACACTCGGGTAGCCTCAAAGTAAAGCACTTGCGCAAAAAGCAAAAGGCTGAAGTGGGTTGAAGCATGGGCTGTGCTTCAAGTATTCATATCTCTGATAGGGTGGTCTACCACAGTGGAAAAGAGTCCGAGGATTCCCACTCACCCCAGCAGACTAATACCACTCAGCATCAAGGAAATCCTGCCTTGGGACTACCCCTAAAACCCCCGAGCTGCAAGGTGAGGGAACCTACATTCATTACATTCACAGTGACACAGGAACAAAATGTGTGTGTATGGGGGGGGGGGGGGGGGGGGGTCGTTTCCATAATAGAAAATAAATACATAAATCACATGATAATGATGTTTAGGACAGCAAACAACCAGATTTAATGACAATAAATGACCATAAAAAGGGGAAAAACAATAAAGCCACTATAAATTTGACTAAAACAGGCACAACCTACCTGCATTCCTTTTTTTTTTTTTTTTAACTCATTCGAAACTATTTCATTTTTCACACACCGATTTTGCTGCTTTTTTAATTTAGAGGAACTCGGCCACGGTCCACACTCCCCTGAGTTCTTGTTCTCTTTGCAGTTTTTATGGAAGAGCCACGATAAAGCAAACATTTGTAGCGCTTTTCAGCCGCTTCTTCAGATGTACGCGATCTGCATGATCTTACAGCCGGAATAAAGCACTTTATACAACCAGGATCTGACCTCTATAGTCAAACACTGCTCAGTTGACAGAGCTTTGGCCTCGGCTTCTCCGTGCTACCAGCTCTTCAAGAGGATGTCCTCTCGTATCGAAGAGGCCTAAAGTTTGTGTTTCAAGCAGAAAATGAGACAAGTAGTTTGAAGGTGTAAGGCGGACAGGCATATCTGAATGGAAAGTAGGAGCAGGTATTGAAGGATTGAGTGACAGAACAGCAGCAAGTTTGCCATCAGTGCGTTACATCACCGCAAATAATTACACTAACGGAGGAGAACCAAATGTGCTGAGCCTGCTTTGATGCAGGGACCAAATAGGTGCTTCTAATCAAGATGATGGTGATTATTGTGGTATTTGTGTATTGTATAAGAGGTCACACGAGTGCAACCTATCACTATCATTCAGACTAACAGGCCGATGTGTGTTTGGAGGAGAGACAGATGGAATTTGTTGCAGCAGACTAAGACGTCAAGATCCTGGTTTTCAAAAGGCCTCATCCCATTTGTAGAAAAGTGAGAAATCAAGCAATATTGATTTGAGAACAGTTATTCCATCTCTAAATGAAGAATAATTATGTGGAGGCCTCGCGCAGTGGCACACAGGAAGCTGGTACGGGAATGTTTGCATGTTCATCTGCAGATGTCTGCAAACACAAAACGTCCGTCGAGGGGATAAAAAGGGAAAAAGTGTGATCTTGTGAATTTTAGTAGTGCATAAGTGCGTCGGTTGCTGTCATGTGTGCATTTGTCTGACAAACCGCAGGCTATTTGAGGGCCTCTGTCAAGCTGAATTTTGTGGCCAAATGTCACTGCAGGATGCAGTGAGAAGTGAGTGTGACAGATGCCCCCATGTCAAGACGCCCACTGTGCCTTTGATTGAATTAGTCCCCTGATTGAGTTAGACAAATGGTATACAAATCTCCATCGGCTGGAAATGGTTAATCCCTGTTCTGTGAGGTGTCATCTTTAACGTCCTCGCCCCCCAGCGAGGGGCCGGCTTTATTGTTACCATAACGTATAGAAAAGTAAGTTGTGGTTGCTTTCATCAAAAAAACATGCCGCTGCTGCTCGTCGTAGCTCTTTTGATTTCTTCTCCCCTTAAGAGATCAATAACGGCCATCGATTGCTCTGGAATTGTGTGTGTTCATGCACCACCTAGATTTAATACAACCTTTTGCAACACGTTATATAAAACACAAATTTCTTGCATATAATCCGGAACACAATGGTGAATGGAGACTTCGAGAGATGTCACTGTTGTATTTGTAACAGTGGAGCCGCGCCAGATCCCAACTTGAAGCGATTAGCTGATCAATCGATTCGTTGATTGACAGAAACTGTTTTGATTCGATTTTAAAGTCATTCATGAAGACAACATTCTGTGGTTGAAGCATCTCAGATGAGAGAGAGTTTGCTGCTTTACTTTGTCGTGACTGTAAGCAGGATATCTTTGGGTTTTGGACTGTTGGTCGGACGAAACACATTTGGCTTCAGGAAAATATAATTTTCCACTATTTTCAGATCAAACAAAGAGGAAATGATGGGCAGACTAGTCAGTCATGAAAATAATCATTAGTGTTGGCCTCAGCAGAAAGTACATCATCTCAACATCATCTCAAATAGTTGGTGTGTTTAATTATGTGTTTGTGTTGTTCTCTGTGTGCATGTTTGTGCCCTGGCTTGTGTCACTGTGATTCTGAAGAGAGTGCACACGTTGGTCCCCTAAAGGATGATAATCATCATCATCCACATCTACACACACAGCTGGCAGTTGGCTACAGTAAAGTGCACAAGTTGAGCGTATTACCAAACTGTATAAAGCAAATGTTTGCTTATATATTTAGAGAGAGAGCATGTGCAGGCGTCTACAGTGCGAGAAAGATTCAACAGAAGTTTGTGAGTGTGATGTGAGTCTTTGTCAAGGGTACGTTACCATCTGGGCTGCTCTGGCGATGATAAGGCTCAAGTACAAGGTCCTGTGATAGTGGGCTTTTTTTTTTTTTGTATGTGTGTACGGCTAAACAGACATAGAAAAATTTCAGCCAAACACAAAACCATTTATCTGGCCTTGACTTTTCCCGTCTGATTGCCCCCATTCAAGGAAATCAAGCAGCCCCCCCCCCCCCCCCCCCGAACAGAAAATGTAGAATCAGTTTTACCGTTACCTCTTACTATCAATGGAATAAGGGCAATACAAGGTGCTAAGCTCATTAGTATCTGGAGAGTAATACCATCTCGCTCGCTGACTGATTCCAGCCTCTGCGTGCATTAACATAAGTGGTGGAATCACTCAGCCGTACCTCAGACTTCCTCCATTCAACCCTCCCATCCCCAGAAGTGACAACGCACACAAGGCTGCATTTCTAAACCAAAGCGTCGGATGGGGAAACACTTAACTGTTGCTGGAACTCGCAGCACAGAACTTTGAAGAAAAAGAGAGTTTTTGAAGCGAGCACCTCATAGAATATGTCTTACTTTTGAAGAGTGTGTCGTGAAGATGCGATACACCGATGACCTGGACGGCCTCTCTCCATTTGTCAGTTTTCTCTCCCACTGTTTTTGTGTGTGCTCTCGGGTCAGTGTGTGTGTTTAGTCTAAGTTGAGAGTCATTGGGTAATTTATTCCAGAGGAGGGCAAAGGCTCAGCATGGTGATGAATTAATCCACTGTGCTTTTTCTGCTGGCTGAGAGGAGGGAGACTGATATTGGCTCTTTTTGGTCCTCTCTCTATTTCACTTTCTTTCATTTCGCTATCAAACTTTCTGGAGCTCTTCTCCCCCCCCCCTCCAAAGTTAATACATTCATCGCCAGCTAACTGACAGCTGTTTTTCATCGTCACAATCACATATATGATTTAATGCACAATAGGAGCAGTCTCTCTGTGCGCTCGTAGAAATGCTAACGTTCAGTTGACTTCAATGGACCCGCTGTTGTCTTTGTCTACACAGCTGCTGATTGGATCAAGTGATGGATTATGCTTATCTATGTCTATCAAGGATGTCATGTGTATATGTACAATGGTCTTTTATAGCTCAGAGCATGGCACAAACCCCTGGCACACTGCCAGAGTTAGCAGTTTGATTCCCACTTGGGCAACATTTTAGGGGCCTTAAGGCCCTTTGGGAAAAAAACATGTAGGGTAAAGGAATAGTTTGACATTTTTGCTTGTATGCTTATCTATGAGAAGATCAATGCCACTCTCTGTACACTAATTGTGTCGCTGGAGTAGCAGCCAGTTAGCTTAGCTTAGCATAAAGACTGGAAACGGGGGGTGAAACAGCTAGCCTGTCTCTGTCCACAGGTAACAAAATCCAGCAACCAGCGCCTCAGCTCATTAAATAGCACATTACTCCTTGCTGTTCTACGAAGTGATATTTGCCCGACGATTTCTCGGCCGGGACAAGATGTTACCAGCCAAAATGTAGTCTCTGCAAAAATGGTGAATTGACATTTTTGTACGATATGTTTTGTACGGATTAAGCCAACAAGACATAACATGTTATTTGTTGAGCTTCAGAGGCACTGATTTGCTGATTTTTGTTACCCTTTGGACGGAGTCAGGCTTGCTGTTTCCCCTTCTTTCCAGTCTTATGCGACGCTAAGCTAATGGGCTCCTGGCAGTAGATTCATATGCTATGGACAGACATGACAGTGGTATCTATCTTCTAATTGACGCTTGACAAGACGGGGAATACGCATGTTTCCTAAAACTTAGAACTGTTCTTTTTTGACGACAGAGTGATGGCAGTCCAAAAATAATCTAATGTATGATTTAGGATTTTTCTTTTTCTATGCTAATTCTAGGGTTTGTCCCACTTCTAAATTCCCTTACATCAAAGGAAACATCACACAAATCATGAATACAGCCTTTAAATAGAACTTTTGCCGTTCATTATGTTTTATTTAAACAAATTATCAGCTGCAGTGTGACCCTGTGTTTCCCTTCCTGTCTGAAGTGTCTGCAGAGGCAGCAAAAGGGGATTTTATTTTTTTTTTGTTGCCATGTCATTTATCTCGACTGGGCCATGAGCAGCAGGAGTTGAGAGGAAGCGAGTCGGGGGCCCATGGAGCACCCCCAGTCCACTGATTAATGTATTGGCAGCTCTAGAGCTTATCACCCTACAAGAGGTTTGCATACAGCAGGAGATGTTCGAGAGTTCAGGGTGAAACATGACGTTAGTGCAGTATTTGTTTTCCTAGAACCCATCGAGTATTAAGCAGCTCCAGCACTTGATGTAATGACACAAAGTCTCCCACTGCTGACAGCCTGAACGTTGATCCTCTGTAGAAATCAAATGAGGATAATATTCCAAATCCCTTTGTCACCTTATTGTGGGTCTCTTCATCTCAGCCTGCTCTCTTGTGAGTTGTCAGTTGGGTGCATGTACTTTTGAAACAGAACCTCCCATTGTTTTTGGAATAGTCTTAACAAATAAGGCCACATTCAAAGCCTGTTCTGCTCCCCCTCCAGGTTAAGAATTCAGGATAATAAGGTCAGCATATGATAGTTCCATGAGATTATGAAAATGGTATTCTCCCAAAGCGAGGCACTACAAGTGTTTACTTTGTAGCAGCGCTCTCTGTTCTCTTTCAGAAGCTCACAGGAATGTAGATGTGAGTGGGTCCAGGTCCACTGGTGGCCTTTTCAGCTCCTCCTGGACTGTCTCCCCCAATTATTTGGGCGTTGTAAACTGTGAGGATCGGGGGGGGGGGGGGGAGTCACAGGGTCATGCTACCAATGTGTATTTGAAATGTGTCAGTTGAGAGTTGGATGAATGGATTTAAGAGTTCTTATAACTTTTTCATGGAATACAGCGTCACTCAAGAACAAATCACGGCGGAAAACAAACAATTATCTTGAAGTAAAGACCATCTGAGTTAAAAATGATCAGCACAACGTGCCAGAGTTTAAAAATTTCCCAGCATATTGCATGTTAGATTTTTACATTCTCCAGAAGTAGACTAAATATTCATATTAGAAGGCAATGAAATGAATAGTTTGACACCTACCAGCACCTCTAATATTCACCAATTAAGTTTTTGTGTGAAACCGCCAAGCTGTGGTTGTGTTATGTGCCAGACTATTTATTTTCCGAGCGCAGTACTGGAGTCATAACGTTTTGATTAGGCTGATTTTGTGAGCTGTGTACAAAGCCAGGCTATTTGTTCCAGTCTTTATGCTAAGCTAAGCTAACCAGCTGCGGGCTGTAGCTTCATATTTACCGTACAGACACGAGAATGGTATTGATCTTCGCATCTAACGCTTGGCAAGAGAGCATTTCTTAAAATGTCAAACTATTCCTTCATGATTTAGTCACAGCAGTCCAAAAATAATCCGATCATTTCTGTACGTTCACGTGAGAAGTTGACTTCCGGTCGGCCATTAGCTTCTCTACTCTTTATGTTTGGCAGTCTGTAAAAAAAAAAAAAAGAAGTTTTTTCTTCATGTGAATGAAACCTTCAGATACCACAGAGATGTCATGTACATACCCTCTATACAAATATCTCTGGAGGTCTTAATCCCACTAAATAGTGGTTTTGAAAAGTACACCATGTACAGAACACACCATCATTGTTCCTCCAAAGTTCACCTGAGAGTCATCTCTCTTGGATCGTGTCAGTCTGTGTCCATAGACATTTTTAATCTCCCCTGGAGAAGAGCCTTATGTGGCGATTGTGGACCGCTGTAACCGTGCACAACACACCATGTTAAGAAGGCTAACAGTCACGTTAACAGCATCTGGTTACTGGAGTACTTTGGCCATTCTCACACTCCGTCACACCTCTGTCCTTGCAGCCAGAATAAACTAAAGAAAGGTTTTGTACACTGCGCCACATCGAGTCTTCCTGAGTCTTACGGGGCAGAGCACAGATGGTGAGCATTGTTCTGGTAGTGTGTGGTTGCAAGGACACATTATGGGGTCATTACAATAATTTAGTCCAAAGCTCAATTTAGGTTTTAACAATATAGTTATTGATATTATGTCAGTTCCCCTTTCTTGGTCACTTTTTGACTTTTGCTCCTGCAAAGATCAGGGAAATATCAATGGGACACCTAACTGTACCAGAGTTGTATAATCCCAAACCATTTGGCCGTGATATGCAAATACATTTTGCAACTAAAGTGCAGACAGAGGAAATGAGCCTGTCTGCATCGCTAGATCATTGTATCCAATATAATCTGGTCAGTTAAAGAAAGTCCAGCCTTTTATTTTGGGAACTCTTTGCCGCTTCTACAGTGTTCTATTGTACAAAGATTCATGACAGTTGCTGAAAACAGTATTCGACTTCTCTTTCTCTTTCCGAGCCTAGTTGCAGTTGTTCCCAAACATATCTGGCCATTGCAGGGTGTGTGATATGTGAAGTCGTAGATCTATAATCGAGATGGTATTTTGAAAGGAGGGCAGGAAATGTTTCAATGGAAACTATGAGAGTACATGCACCATTTAAAAATAATTGACATGCACAAACGAAACTATGTAAGACAATTGAACACACTTGAGTTCGTGGTAGTGAATCAATAGTTTCAACATTCCTTCACGTCTGTCAAAAGCACTTGCGTCATTTGTTGTACCTGAACCTGCGTGATTACATTCCTCACAGGTTAACTGTGCAGTATAACCAGAATAACTTGTAACTATGGGAAAGATAATACAAATGATGTATTTCTTTTTTGGGTTTGCTGATTTCCTCCTTCACATTATTCCTGCTAATGTCTGCAAACAGTCAAAATGGTTGAACATATCAGGACCCCTTTTCCTACCTTGAGCAGAGGTGTTTGCGGCAAATCATTTCTGTACAAAAGCAGATTCCACAAAATGTCTCTGTGTGCCAAATAATCCGTAACCGTGAAGCTTTTAATTTGTCTTTGTTTTTATTATATCCACATTGAGTGTTTTCATATCAGTGCTACATCACATCACTCTCTACTTACTCTTTATTCAGTATTTAATTCAATGTTAGGTTTGAGATCATACAGTTTTAAAATTTAAAAACAAATACTGGGTAATGTGAGCTACAGCAGGTGCAAATGTAAGTGACACGACATAAAACCAAGAAGCTTTGCTGTTGAATTGTCAGTATATCCATAAACCTCAAATAAAGTAAAGATGGAATTACAATTGTTGTATATTTTCCAATGCTTAGTTTCAATCAGAATTCACTCTGTGATTTTACTGTATTTAATAGAAATAAAGTTGAACATTTTAAAAATGTAATTTACATTATAGAAAGTATTTTACGTTGAAAACCATCCGTTTGAGTCCATGGGGCTTTAATTGCCATTTGAAATTTTCCGAATAATTCATTTCGAGTTGCGTAAATACATGAACTTGATTATTTTTAGGGTTCACAAATTCAGATAATTTTGATTCACTTCAACACAATTTCAAAGAAGGAAGTTCAGTGGTGTTTAGATGTCATCGAGGATTCAGTACGGATTTGATTTCACAATTTGACGTTCAGTTGCTTTTGAAATTCAAACTCTTCGCTTGCTTGAGGATCTTCTAACATAAGATTGTTATTGTGATAGAACTGGAGACTGTGCAGTAGCAAAGAGAGAGAAACATGATTTAATATAGTTTAATGGCAAATGTTAGATTTATTCCGACAAGAAAATCGCTGTCAGCCTGGTGTAACCATTTTTGTTTTTTCACTGCGAGGGTTTTTTGTTTACTACCGTAAGCTTTTATTTTCTACTCATAAATATTTTTATTTTAATAATGCAGCAGGATATTTTGCTCAAAAAATCGGGGCTGTATGTGTGCTTACAACCTTCCATGAGTGTCTGTGTTGGCATGCAGTCATTAAATCCTCATTCAGTGTTTGAGTGTGTGTGCGTGTGTGTGTGTGTGTGTGTGTGTGTGTGTTTGTTTAAATCAAGTGCGGTTTGTGTGCCAAGCCCAGCGCTCCAGCTCGTGTCACTCACTGATCCCTCATGCAACGCTGACATCAGTGCTCCTGTTTTAGCAGGTGAAGAGGAGGGAGAGTCCGGCGATCATCTAATGCTCTCTCAGCCGGCTGAAGAGCTCCGGAGAATCGCTTCTGATATTTTCAATAAACATCTACGCTGTTGTGGAGAAGCTGAGTCATGCAGAGTTGCAGATAGAGCAGGGGTGGTGTGGCTGCCGTGGGCGTATTGCTAATTCTAATCTTCTCTTTAGGCCACAGGACTGTCGAGGTAATTAAGCTTGTACAGTTGGGTATGGCAACAAAGTTACTGTAATGCTAATGATCTCTTCTTCAGGCTCAACAGTCTTCTTGTTTAGTTTGATTATCTTGTTGTCATGCATTTGGCTGGACTGAGAAGAAGGAGTGGCTGCCTGCAATGGAAAGGTTCCCGGTAAGATTACAGTACACTTTAGTGTCACTGGACCAGGCAGTGTCCCGCTGAGCCCTACCAAGCTCCCTCAGCTAGTCCTTTTGCTTTATCGGCCTTTGACCTTACCTGGGACGAGATAAGAGAGGAAGGACAGTCGGACTACACGCCGCCTGATCAACAGCTGCCAGTGGTTCCCAGTGCAGTAGAAACAGTTTTAGCATTTATAGCTAATAAAGGCAGGGGGACACAGTTAAAGAAAAATATAAATACATGATCATAAGTGTCCTTTGGTGTGTTTATGTACATTGAAGTCGGTGTCAATTTTGATCGCGATTAAGAGGGAAATTGAAACAGTCCAGTACACGGGTCAACAGTGACAGTGGTGTTGAAGGAGGCTGCTGGGGGCAGAGAACGAGGAGGTTTCAGTAAGGGGCTGCCCCAGAGCACTGGATGGCTTAGGATTGTCCAGGTCTTATGGGGATTTCAGGGTAATCTGGACAGAAATACCTTGAAGGTGAACATTGGAGAAAGTGCTCAGCTTCTCACGGATCTTTAGTTCATTTACTCACACTGCTTGTAGATCATACAGAATATATCACTTTTTATATTTCTTTTAAAGGTGCAAGTTACATTTAAAACATTCAGAAAATGAACTGACATTAACAACAGAATGTGTTGACGTTGGGTCAAAGACATCGCTGTGTTGTGTTGCAGAGCTACCTACTGAAATGAGCATGCTAACCAGCTCGCCCCGGCCCGTCCTGTCTTGTAATACCACTTGTTCTTTGAGGGGCGATAGTGAACCTCTGTCGTGTTCAGTCTGCCCTCAGTCCAGAGACTGAAGTAGAGCTGCTCCGAAGGCTGGTCAATGATACATTTATGGTCCGTGTACGTTTTGATTGTTTGTTGGATTAAATCGAGCAGCCACGCACCCTTCTCCCGGCGAAGCAGTCCCCATATCGGTAGGAAGGATTAAATGAAAACACAAGTCACGCCCTCTTTTCTGCCACCCCAGACCAAACCAATGAACAAACTATCAAGGCATACGTGGACCGTACAGCTCTTTGTTAGCGGCACAAACACACATATGGCTAACCTGAACTATAGGCCAATGCCACTTGTGAAGATTATAGAATAGCAGTGTTATTTTGACCAGATCTCACAGTTTCAGCCGTTTGGTTGAATTTAGCATATTCTTGCCCTGTTAGTTGTAATTGGCTTTCTTTTAATAACGGATGACTGTACATTTAGATTGTATGGACCCAGTAGTAGTGCAATGCTGCCTCCTGTTTCTTTGGAGCATGTGTTTAGGGATAACACAGTGCACCTTTTAAAGGGGCACTCTATCGATTGTTTTTAACTTGGTTTGGAGACTTTGAATTGAATTGAATAATAGTTAAATTGCACAAATCCTGTGTTACAAGTTGGAGGTGTGCGAGTTGAAACAAGTAGCATTTAGGAGGCAGAGAAGGGTCTAATGAAAGATGCTATTGCATCATGGGAAATGTAGGATGCAGTGGTTTTGGAGCTCGACCCATACGAGTGACCAAAATATTTTTCTTACAAGTCCCCTAACTTTATTCTGCTACTACTACTACTGTATCGTTTCTGGAGGCTGCCTTTCTTCACAATACCGGCTCGGGAGATCTCAGATTTAGGATTCAAAAGCTCATATTCCTTAAAAAGCGGTCAGGGTCATAGATTGGACACAACGTTCATACAAATTATTTGAAAAGTGAGACAAATTTTGGGTCGAGGACATCCCATTAAAATCGTATCTGTCTTTTGAATTGAAACCACAGAGATCCCAGCCTCAGTTTCACCACCATAGTTTGGCAGTTGGCTTACATGCAGCGACGTAGCGAACGGTATTCTCTCCAAGTTTAATGAGTGCGTCTCTCCCCTGTTTCTGCTCGTCTTCACATGTCCCTGTGGGCCAGTGTGTGAGGGCTCTGAGCGCAGTCTCTTACCCTCGTCACTTGGCCTGTCGGCAGGAGCTGCTCCACTGCCGGGCCTCAGTTACTCTCCCTGGCACAGTGACGCACGGATCACATACACACTCGCCCCACGGTGGATGCAAGGCATGCAAGCAGGCCTATAGGCAGCGTCACGAGCTGAGGGAATCAATGTACTCTGATGTCACAAACATGCAGAATGTAAATGCACGTTCTATTTCAGGGAAGAACATGAGCACAGATGTTCTCTGTAGGAGCAGTATAAAACGTGAAATATCCATTTCTCATTATTCTCTGTTGAACTGTAAGAAAAAACAGAGATTGCTTAACTGCAGCAGTTCACATGTGATGTACTTTTGTGTGATATTTGAGGCGATGCTTGCAAGGTGTGGGACACCAGTGAGAAACCGGGACAGGTCACCAAGGATGAAGTAACCTATCCATTTTCTGCAAACTCTGTATTTTTAAACCACGGACGTCATTCAAGGGCGTTTGGGACTGAATTCCAGGACAAGTTCAGTCTCCTGTGAGTTACTCGGTGTCTTCCCTCTGTGTGTGTGTGTGTGTGTGTGTGTGTGTGTGCGCATTCCCGTATGCTTGAATTTCCGCACTATCTGGTGAGGTAGGAGGGATGTCACTGCAGACAGAATAAAGGTCAGGGCGTACTCTGGAAGCACTGCATGAGAAACAATGTGTGTGTGAGTGAGAGTGCACTTTTGACTGATTAGAGATTGCTGTATTTGGGACAGCTCGCGGAAGAATTTCAGTAGCTTATAAGACTTCTCTAAGCGTACTTCAGCTTGCTGTGTTGCCCCATGTAACGTGTATTACTTTTCTATGGGTGTATTCTATCTAGTGGCAGAAGCTTGTATTGCCAGCATATAGCCTGTTACTCAAATTATTAACTTAGGCAAGGCAAGTTTATTTGTATAGCACATTTCAACAACAAGGTAATTCAAAGTGCTTCACATAAAACCATTAAAAGCATCAAAACACAAGGCAAAAGAAAAGGAGATTTAAAAACAATTAAAGAAACAGTGTAAGAAATAAAATCCAGTCGTACAATGCAGAAATGCAGGAAATTGATTAATATATGAATTGAATGTGGTTCAATTAAAGGCAGCAGCAAACAGAAAGGTCTTCAATCTTGATTTAAATGAGCTGAGGGTCTCAGCAGACCTGCAGCTTTCTGGGACTTACCAGACTTACCAGACTCACCAGACCAACTTACCATTACTTGACATACCAGAGCTTAAGTCAGCAGCTGCTGGCATCTTTAGGTAACACTGCACACCTGGAACAAAATTCACTTCCACTGCCCTCTGTGATATTCATTTGGAAAGATCCTGGAAATCATAACGCAGCCATAATGGTTCTCTTGTGCGCCTCAGGTCCATCAATGTGAGGATTGGGGACATATAGCTACAGATATCAGTGTTTAACATTGCAGGCCATATAGTCACCTGATAAATTGTATGTTTGGGTTTACATGGCGGAACAGGTTGTCAATCGTGTGATATGATATGAAGCTGCAGGGTGGGAAAAAGCTGCAGATTGTTTGTCCTTGGAGGAGATATCCTTGTAGACTGCCATAGGTATAAAAAAAAAAAGTGTCATTTCGTGTTATTTTGCTGTTCTTACTATCTACATGTGGACTCACTTTTGGGGCAATATGATGATATTATGTCTTATTGCACATTTTTTTCTATCTGCTCTCTGTTGTGATGCCCAGTAGGATAGTTTTCCTGCTAAAAGATTTTCTTTTTTAGTTAATTTGTCAATAAAAAAAAAACAATTATAAAGCACTTTGCAAATTCTATAGTTGGTCTTTTTTTAAAAAAAATTTAAAAAAATGAAATGCAGCCCAAAGCAGGGCTGAAAGTATTAAGTGATTACTTTATTAGTTGATTGACTGGAAATAGGTCAACAGCCTATTGATTTTTTTAACTGGTATTTTCAAGGAAAAATAGATAAATAGTTCCCTGCCTCTCAAAATATGAGCATTTTGCTGCTTCACTTTAATTCTTATAATGTAAACAAGTTATATACTTTAGGTATGATCTTATTTTTTCTCTCTGACATTTTATAGACTCAATTATTAATCAGACGGATGAAGAGTTATTTGTTTTCTGATACATAAGATTGTAAGACCGATAACAAACATTAAATGAGCGTAAAAGAAGATCAAATGTAGATGAGTTCATTTAAGATGCATGCTTATTTACTTTAGCCAGTTATCATGTCATGTGCACACAGTTGAATGATATTGTCGTAGAAAGTGAAAGGAGGTACATTGCTCATCTCATGACATTGCATCTGACACACATTGAATAACAAGAAAAAGCATTGGGAGATATTAGATGAATAATAAAAAGAACATCTAGTTTTCACATTAAGAAATATAAAATATTTCTTTTAGAGCATGTTCTTTACAGGATATTGTAGTTTCTGTTCCAGGAGGTCGGTCTTTCCTCTGTAGTGTGATCAGACAGACAGACAGACAGACAGACAGACAGACAGACAGACAGACAGACAGACAGACAGACAGACAGACAGACAGACAGACAGAGCAAGGCTGTTCTGGGACAAACCGATCCACAGTGGCCTAGTTTCTACTTCATTAAAGCAATGCTAAATAATGAGAGCAGGTAGAAATTCCTATTACATGTTTTATTTACAAACAAAATGAAATCCCTTGTGAGAGATTACGAAGAAATGCCAACACATTGAGCTCTGAATTCTAGCACTTAATCATCACTTTGCCACTTAATCATCATTGGCTTCACACCGGGCCGAGAACCAAAGGGGGTTTGAAGATTATGAAATAATGGTGCATCTGATTTGTTTATCCTAAAAACCAAACACAAACAAAATGTTGTACTTTTGTAAAGTTTGTATTGCAGAGACAGGTGTCACCCGCTGTATTTATCCATCTATATATTTTCTACACCACCTTGCTGTGTCCAAAATTGCTCGCGATTCACTATGGTGCACCAGAATGTCTGGTGAGAATTGTACCCTACAGTATATACTGAACGAAAAATATACCACAATGCACTGACACGTGTACACTAAGTGAGAGCTACTGTAGCTACCACCATAAAAGGAAGGACTTGAATATTTGCCAAAAATGTTTTCGATATGTAGTCCTCTACATGAGTACATAGCTGTGCTTGATAGAGGTATACTATCCCAGCATGCATTGGGCGAAAGGCACGAAAACCCCCTGGACAGGTTGCATGTCTATTGCAGGCCTAATAGAAGCTGTATATTTTTCTAAAATATGTTGAGGGGAATTCTTAGGCACAAATGTCTACCTGAACTCAAGGATGAATTGATTAGAAATTGGTGGTCAAAGATCACCCCACAAAACATGTCCATATGCTAATTATGACAATTTCAGACAAATGTCTATTAGGATAAAATTATGAAGCGTTAAAATCCGAAGGGTGTGTAGTATATGTGATTCTTGCAACAAACAAACGTTTTTACTGGAGTTGGTGAGGTGTTAGCCAGGCTGGTGGTTGCTGGTTTGAAACCGCATTATCGATTGTTTCAGCGCAGCTTTATGGCCAGCAAATGTATGTGGCCACACATGAAAGTGAATTATTCCCTTTGATGTAACTCACACAGCATGGGCAGCTAGCACCACAATCTCAGTGGCTCAGCGTGTGGTGAGGCTGATGTGTCACTCGGTGCCATTTAGCCCATCACTTAGCTCAGTGTGTGTGAGAGTTACTCTGTCTGTCTGTCTGGTACACAGTGTACGTCCACACCTGTGGCTGGGGCTGCTCCCCTCTAATCAGACCTAATGAAGAACATTGATTCATCTCCATTTGATTCACACTTTTGGACAGGAACACAAACGCACGGCAGCACGTTGACTTCTTCTAAGGAAGAAATGCTGATCTCGTCTAACTGCGTGGCGTCATCAGCCCTGCATATAATACTCCACTCAACCACATGTGGAGAAGTTTTAAGGAGGAACAAACTGAAGAAGTGCTGAGAGAGAGAGAGAGAGAGAGAGAGAGAGAGAGAGAGAGAGAGAGAGAGAGAGAGAGAGAGAGAGAGAGAGAGAGAGAGAGAGAGAGAGAGAGAGAGAGAGAGAGAGAGAGAGAGAGAGAGAGAGAGAGAGAGAGAGAGAGAGAGAGATCTTTCAAAGCGAGGGATCTGGAGATTGTTAGTGAACCGCCATGCGCGTTGTCCTAAGGAGCAGGCATCCCAAGATTCCCTGCATCCTGGTCCCAGCTCTGGGGTGGAGGAAGCTCTTTCTATCTCTCACTGCTGACATCTGCGCACCAAACAATGTCATCCAATTTCCTGTTTTTCACTTTAGTGGAAAGCCACTCTCCCAGTGTGTGAGACGAGGAGGAGGAGGAGGAGGAGGAGGAGGAGGAGGAGGAGGAGGAGGAGGAGGAGGAGGAGGAGGAGGAGGAGGAGGAGGAGGAGGAGGAGGAGGAGGAGGAGGAGGAGGAGGAGGAGGAGGAGGAGGAGGAGGAGGAGGAGGAGGAGGAGGAGGAGGAGGAGGAGGAGGAGGAGGAGGAGGAGGAGGAGGAGGAGGAGGAATATAGGTTCAGAGGCAACTCCGCTATGTAAATACATTATGTGTGTTGAATGAGAGTAGCAGGAGACTGCAGACTGTCCTGAATGCTGCTGGAGATGACTGTAGACACCCAGCAGCTCTGATGTGGTCTCACTGGCCTGAGCGAGGAGCAGCGGTGTCATCACATGACGTCAGACCGTTTGAAGCTGTCAGCCTGGAAACTGTCACCTCACAGATTGACCTTTTGAGGATATTTTGTATTGGACCACTCACAAGCTTTTGATTTTTGAATTCCAGTGTTTAAGATACTTGAATGCTCACTGGGTTTACCAACCAGGCAAAGCAGGAACTTGCCCCAGAGCCCCCAGAACCCTCAGAGGGCCCAGGCTCACTGTGTGGACATTGGCTTGTTGTAATTAGGATTAGGGATTTAGTCGTTTGTCGGCTTGGTATCAGAACAAATCCTGACCTTATTAAACGAATCACTTTTTGGCGTTGATGTGACCGATGCACCTTATATAAAACACTTATTATTATCACGTTCCTGAAGGTCCGTTTTGTTGCAGGATGGTTGAATTAGACGGCGTTAGTTTTATCTAGGTGTACCTAATCAACTGAATGTACACAGTGCTCAGATGGTGAGAAAAACGGGGAGGTCAACAAGGACCTACAGCTCATTTTTGTCTGGGGGGGGGTTATGTGAAGTAAGTTTGACCCTGGAAACTAGAAATTTAACAGATGCAGTAGGGTTTGGCAATTTTAATCAACTAATTGAAATGCATAACAATTAAATGTCGCTTATTAATTACATATTTCTTTGAATCATTCATTTTCCAAAAAACACTTAAAGAACAATAGCACGATGAAATAATCGCGATACTGTACGACTCCACTGAGAGTCAGTCAACAGTGATGTTGATTTATCACACAGCTTAACTAGAAAACTGTCAGTCAAGACAACCTACAAGGATTACAATGCATTGGATTCAACTCGGAACTGCTTTGTGCCCCACTGCTCAAAACAAATCTCGTCTGATTAACAAGTGGCTCATGTCAACAGAGCGAGGGATCCCGGTGCGACTGGTACAACACGGCAGCATACAGCAAGAGGCAGGAACGAGTACATGCTCTCTCACTTCCCCTGCTTTGTTTGCCCCTGGTCGAATGCCAGCATGATGTGTGTGTGTGTGTGTGTGTGTGCGCACTGTACAAGAGGAGTGCGTAGCCCGAAGAGGCGGGCAGACTGGTTCAGCTGTGTTCGTGTGTGTGGCAGGCTATTCTAGTTACACAACCTCAGCTGCAGTTGCATTGGTTGTGTCAGTGTCAGTTACAGAAGGAAGTCTCCCTGCGCGGGGACAGACCGCTGCTGTAGCTGGGCCTCAGCTCGCTGGAGGCTCTGTGGCTTTACTCCATACGTCAAGACCCCGACCTCAATCTAGCTCCCCAACAAACGGCATGGCAGCGGAAAACACGACTTCGACGTGTGGTATATGTTTTGCGCGGCCACCATCTGTGACATTTACCCAGCAATAGTCCACTAAAGAGTTTTGTTTCACCTCCACTGGAAAATGAATGAATGGATGGTTTGAATCTCGAAACAAAATTAATAAAGCTAAGTGAGTTATTTGTTGTGACACAAGTGGTCCGAGTCATTGAAATCACATCTGACAACAGGAAAACTGGGTCTTGCTTGCTCAAACCCTCTCGGAAGAACATGTGGCATTTCCATAAGTTAGTCCCTATTATATGGCCAGACACACACACACGCACACATGCCTGCTGTCTCTCAAGTGCACATGAGCCTTTACCATGTGACCAGCCGTGTCTGTGAAAGATCAGATGATCACAGAGCATCAGCTTGTAGCCATCCTGATGCCACACTACTTGCTTGCGGACAGCTGCAACAAACGGCCTAGTGTCATGATGACGTCAATTTGGATACAACGGAGGGCTAATCAGCTTTCCCCTCCCCCCCCCCCCCCCCTTTTTGTTGTTGTTTCAATGGAGCTTTCAAAACTGCTTACTATTCAACAAGAAGTGATTTACTGCTGCTCGGCACGCTCTAAAATTCCTCTCTGTATTCCTCCTCACATGTGTAGATTGTTTAAGGAGAAGAGGAATTCTCGAGGGATGGCGGTCCGCGAGGGGCTTGGTTGCTATGGTTACTAACCCCTGAGCTGGGTTCCATTTAGCAGGAAGGAAGCTAAATTATTTGCAGACAGAAAAGAGTGAACTCGTGTAGGGGAAAAGCAATGAGTTGAAAACCTCTACTGCACATTTGAATCAGAAATGACATTGCATTTGTTTTTGCTGATTCAGTCAGTGGTGGTATTCAGAAGTTTTCAGATCCTCTTACCATAAAATCAAAATAGATCTTTAATAAGTTGTGTTGTCACTTATTGCACTGGTCGTCACCTGTACGCCAGTATCTTGCCCAACAATGACAAAAAAAGTTCTTCACCAGCTGCACCGCTGCCTTCAGATACATTTGAGGCCGTACATGCACAAGCCGGGAAAATTATAAGACACTCAGTCCTGCATTGAAAATTAATGAGAATTAAAAAGAAAAGGACTTTTCTGAAAGCACAATTTTTTTTTAAATGATCACGTAATTATCATTTACATAAAATCTGTAAAGGAACTAGTCAACAAAGCTGTAGTGGAGTAGAGGTATGGAGTGGAATGAAATGGAAATACACACTAATAACCCTAATAATATAAGGAACTTCACACATAATGTAGGATAACATACTGTACATTTCTTTGTCTGTGAATTGATAAATGTGTTCATTAATAACCCAAATCTCACTTCAATACTTTTGTACACACTGTTTTAATGAGGTCAGAAAGTGGTTGATTTTGTTATTGTTGATTATCACTATTACACACACCGCAGTGGGGTCTCAACAATGATTAAGCAATGTCAACAAATATGAAATAACTGAGACAATATCACATTTCTGAAATGATTCTTTTTCTCATCCTTGTATTCTTCTTCTTGTCTTTCAGACCACATTGACAGAGGTGCAATTTGGACCAATGAAGTTATTTAAAGACCCACTTCAGGTATCGTAAAACAATGCCAAACGTGTGTGTGTGCGTGCGTGTGTGTGTGCGTGCGTGTGTGTGTGTGTGTGTGTGTGTGTGTGTGTGTGTGTGTGTGTGTGTGTATTAAGGCTTTCCACGGAATAACAGAAGTGCTCCAGTGAAATGTTTATGCTCATATCATTTAGGGGCTTTTAGCCGAGCTGTGGAGCTAAACTTGCTGTGACTGTCAATATTTGGTAGCATTTCTCCAGTAATAGCATTTCAAAACGTCACCGACTTGTGTTTGCAGTTCGACCTAATCTTGAATTTCTCAAAGATACCACACCTCGCTAAGAGATTAAAGGGAAGAAAAAGTACCCGTGCAAACATTCAAAGAAGAGGAAGAAAAAAACCAACCTGTTAATGGACGTATTGTGTGCGAGGCAGCCTTGGGTTGTCAAGGCAGCAAGGCCAAACATTTATGACCAAGAACATACCATAATGAACAATGCACGTTATGGAGGAACGGCACAGAGGATCCATGGACCATGTTTCGTCACTGCAAAGAGGACATTCTCTGACGTTCAATGGTTCATTATACAGTTTGGTTCTGTTCTTGTTCCTTTGGCATGCGTTGCTGCTTGTTGAGTGAAGAGTTTGAGTCTTCGGAAAGTACGCTTTTTAGGAAGAATAAAATGTATTTTAAGAACGTACAAAATTTACTTTTGGTTTCGTCAGCTATTTTGAAAATTGATTAATTGTTTCAAACATTTTTCCAGCTACAATGCCAAACCTCTGTTGGCCCCGGCTGTCCAAATGTGAAGATTTGCTGCTCTTCTTTGTCCGATATTGTAGTTAATTGAACACTTTGGGTTTTGGACTGTTTAAGAAACAAAGCAAGACGTGACTGTGGGCTTTGAGAAATTCTGATGGGCATTTTATCACAATTACTTTTTACATTTCACAGACAAAATCACAGCATTTATTGAAACACTTGTTAGTTGCAGTCCTAGTGCATACATCCGAATAACTATTTAAAAAACAAAACTCCAACCTTAGTGTAACAATGATGATATGAAGTCGGTGAGAGTCAAAGGAAAAGCAATACATTAGACGTCCTGTCATTGAATGCCACAGACTCCGCTTTATTGTCTGATGCGCTCCAGTGTGACAACAGTAGGAAAGCGAGGTAGAGAGATATCCCCTTCCTGTTTTTGTCACTCACAGCTGATCCTGTCATGCCCTCCTCCTCTCCACTCCTCCTCTTTTCTCGCTGATCACAGGATCTGGCCCGGTCCCTCACTGTTTTCAACAATGATGTTCTGGAGACAGAGCGATCAGACCCTGCCAAAATGCTCGCAACCCCCTTTCGAGCAACTTGTTTTTTTCCCCTCTTTCTGTGTTTGTCTCTCTGCTACTTTCTCTGCCTTTTTCATCTGTTTCTTTGGCCCATAAACAGCATGTCCTCACCTAAAAAAACAAACAAGCATTTGTGCTTGAATGTACTTTAAGATTGTTGGTGTGTTATTACTGAGCGAGGCCTCGGTGTCTGGTCTGAGCACAGGGACCTGAAGAGACCTCATCTCGGCCTATATAACTCCTTTCCTCCACCTCTGCGGGAATGTTGACTTTTCTACCAACATCCCAATGTGGAATTCTGATCTAATTCCCTGTGCGTACCGAACATAGCTGCAGGACTCAGCGGTGATGTATTTATGACCCGGACACTTGTTGGGAAAATGTTCATATGCGGAATATGGTTTGCATTAGCAACATCCCGCACAGGCGTAAGGGCTCTGTGCTTCAGGCCTGAAGCTGCATACGGAAATAAAGCCACACCGACAACTGTCCAAACAACCAATCCTCTATCCCCTCATTGTGTGGAGGACAGGGGCTCCACTTTTTTTTACCAACAAAGTCAAGGCTTTGTGTCCGAACTCAATTTTACAGGTGGGACGCAAACTCAAGGCGGCAGAACAAACTTTCCCTTCTTTACGTCCGTCCTGCTCCCTGCCAACAGTTGGAGATGACGTCTGTTTGAGAGAGTGACTCATGAATCTACTCTTAGTGCAGCACTGCTCTTGGAGGCGGGCCTAAATCCCTGGTCCAGTATTTACGCAAGTAAGGGGTGATATGAAAGTATGCTGCCAGAGAGAGAGCTCGCGCTCTCAATGGCTGGTTTGACGGCAGCAGCAGCACTTTCTGCCCCAGCCATGGCAGACCGGTGGGAGGGGCCGCAGCCAGTCAAGGCCACCTCGGCTAATTGTGTCATAGATCACGGCAGAGGACAACAAAATCTGTGATGCACCCGAGTACGAACTGAGCCTGATCAATCAGGGCCTGTCCGCTGTAGGCCTGAGGTCACAGTCAAGCCCACGCCGGAGGCTGATTTGGACGACAGGCGCAAATGAGCATGAATGCACCAACGATGACTTCAGAGCTGTTGCTACACTGAGGCATCAAAACCACATTCTCTTGTCTCTTGTTTCTTACTCAACTGATTCTGTAATGCAGGGTGGAAGCTGTTCTTCTGGGATTAGTTACGTCAGTTGTTCGTATCAGATATTGGCTACATATCAATTAGCCCTGTAGCTCTCAAATGTTTTATCATCGTGAATATTGCCATCTCATTTTAAATTCTGTAGCTTCTGTGTAATAAAAAACAAACAAAGAGACTATGTGCCGTAAATATAGCATGTCTACATCAGCTATAAGTTAGATGTAGACACTACTTAACAATTAACAATATATTTTTTAATCATCTAATTGCTTAAGTTCTTCATCAACCAAACTTCATCTCAGCCTCGGTTTTCAAGACGTGCTGAGACCCCTCCGTCTTTGCAGACTTTTTAAGTCTCCTGCCATGAGGACAGTCTCTGGACCACTTTGTAATGCTAGAAAATTCACTGCATCTTTTAAAGCACTTTTTTTCCGTCAGTGTTTTTATCCACTTTTCAATTACACATTAATCTCTTTGAATATGTACTCTCTTTACAAAGCACCCTTTAACTGTATTATGTAAGTTCTATGCTTTTGGTGATAGGACATTGCAAGAGGCCACTTAAAAATACAGATTCCTCAGTTGGGTATATGTGCTGAGTCATCTCTCTTTTTGCAGGTACTTTTAGTTTTTGCCAAAGAGGACAGTCAGAGTAATGGCTTCTGCTGGGCATGTGAGAAGGCCAACTTCAGGTGCAGCATGGCACGAACACCCGAGTCGGCTCTTGAATGCTTCTTGGAGAAGCATCATGACCTCGTCATCATTGACCACAGACATTCCAGACACTTTGATGCGGAAGCGCTATGCCGGTAGGCCACACCCGTACTCTTCATCCAAGTATATGTAACTACTTTATGTTGTATTTCTACAATGATGCTATGCAGCAGTTCCCAGCTCGTTTTTCTTATCTGGCGTTCCCCCCACAGCCCTGTCAGATGAACTCTGTTGAACCTAGTTACACACATCATGTTCTAATGTGGACATTTCAACAGAGTTAAGATGGTTGCTACTTAAGACTGTTGATTTATATACAAGTGGATGTTGTTAACAATGCTTTCATACTATCAAACTGCCAGTAATGTATCGTCAAGCATTCATACTGCCACTGGAGAGGTTTCAACCATTTATTCACTACTTTTAGCTCACGGTTTTATCCATTTAGCTCTTGATTTCAACCATTTATCCAACTTTTAGCAAACTATTTCAACCATTGTTCCTATTTAGGCTCGTCTGCTCGCTTTGTAACTACAGTAGCTTTCACTCTCAATCCCTCATCCCATCAGGTGTAACAGCTGAATCGATATGTGGATTAAAAGAAACAAAAAATATATTTTTTAAATTAGTTGAGCTTCTTCACAGTCGTTCTTCGTGCCCCTGGTAGAGAATCACAGTGGACACGGTTGGATTAACGTCTGTTAGTGACTGTCATCCGAGGCCAATGACATAATCCAGACCAGACGATCTTGATCGGACGGACTCACGTGTTACAGTGCACTCGGTAACACGTGTGGACTCTGCCAGGGGTAAATGGCCAGCTCACTTTGGGCTCACTAGCTTCCATTGCATGCTACCATCATGTCGATGAGAAATGAGCGGTGCCTGCCCATACCACCCTCTATCTTTAGCCTCTGCCCAAACCAAAAACACATTTGCAAACATTCATTTGCCCTGCCCAGCGTGTATGTTAACCCCATTCATTTTGGCCAATCCATATGTTCAGTGTACACGCACAGGCTCCGATGGGGAACTAAAGGGCCTTTATGACCGCTGGCTGGGGGAAACCACAGGCGGATGAGTGGCCCTGTACACTGCATTCTTTCAGAGGCCTAGGCCTGCTCGTAGAGCTCCACCACTGGGCTCTGCCTGCCGGGGAGAATCGGAGTGTGAAAAACTGAAATATACATTGATTTGATGCCATGGGCTTTTCCAACAGCCTGCTCACTGGCTAAAAGGCTCTCTCTGTTTACATCCAGGTCAATTAGAGCGGTCAACTCTTCAGAAAACACTGTGATAGTCGCCGTTGTGAAAAGGTACGTACAACTCGCTGACCCCTCCCCCCCTCCCTCCCTTTCGCCCCTTTCTTGTCGTTCTCCCTCTCTGAGTATTGTCAGAATGAAGTAGTCTCACTCAGCTGAGGCCGTATGAAGTGTTTGTCATAGCGATGTTTGGGTGATAACGTGTGTTCTCTTTTTAAGGCCAGACAGAGAGGAAGCCTCTGTGATGCCCCTGATCAATGCCGGCTTTAATAGGGTGAGCGACACTTGAAGTGAACATGTATGTGCGCGTGTGTGTGCGCATATGTGTAAGCCTTCTGCTGCCTGTGTTTGTATTATTCTTTTTTTTTTATTATCCCAACACTCACTCTGTATTCCTGTAAGGATTGTAAATCCTCTCTGTTTGCTCAGGAGACGTGCATTGAGTTCCCTGTAACTGAATCATTGTTACCCATGGCATCAGCAGCACTAAAACGAATCCTGTAATGGATACATTGACATGAATATGGTTTCATTTCATCTGTCTTTGATTGATTCGTGTTGCCCTCTGACCCTCAGAGATATGTGGAGAATGCCAATATGATGGCCTGCTATAATGAGCTGCTACAGTTGGAGCATGGAGAAGTGCGGGCGCAGTTCAAACTCAGGTGAGTCGTGTCAGTGTTGTACTGACATTTTAGATCAGTTGCGTACAGTACTAACTTTATTCAAAGCTGCACTTGGAGCAAAGCCTCACAAAGAGTGTCTGCTTTTCACAATTTAACTTCATCATGCCAATTTAAACTCTTTCTTTACAAAGTATAAATGTGTATATATAAATAGAAGCACTCTGCTTCTGCTTGTTGCATATGTTAACAACAATTGTTCTACTGTTGTCTCTTCACCACAAGGGCTGGAAATGCTATTTTCACAGCTCTAGAACAAAGCCAAGAGGCCATCGAGATCACTTCTGAAGATCAAGTAATTCAGGTGGGTTTCTGATCAACTTTAATACTTCTAGTTGCTTTGTTGTGAAACCTTCACTATGTCCTCACTCTTCTCCTCTTTCGTTCTTTCTCTCCCTCCTTCTCTGCTGTTTTAAAAGCCTGTTCATGTCTTGTGATCCAAGTTCTTAGCAGTGATAGCTGAGGTGTCTGTCCGTCTGAATGGCTCCTTTTGTTAGCATCAAAGCAGTGCAGCCTGCCGTTGCGTTATTCATTTCACACGAAAAATGCTTCTGAGCTCAATGAAATGAGCAACGAATGTGTCAGCCTCTCTGAATTGTTTTGGTCGGCAAGGTTAATGGAATGCCATCATCGTAACTGTGTCCGAACTCATTGTGGATTTTATAAACCGTCATCTCAGATCAAGCCTGACCACTGTTGTGTTCTCTCCTTCGCAGTATGTGAACCCTGCCTATGAGTCCGTTATGGGCTACCAACGAGGCGAGCTAATAGGGAAGGAAATAATAGAAGTGCCTAAAAGTGAGAAGAATAAGCCTGATCTCCTTGAAACAATAAATTCCTGCATACGGAAAGGAAAGGTAAAATGCATTCATTGAATCAACTCCACTGTACATTTCAGCACAAACGCAATTTTTAGTGTGGTTTAGTTCATCAAGAACTCATCAGAAATATAAATGATCCGCTTCCCTTGATTGTTGATACTCTCACATGCATAGTTTTGACTATCGCTTCACAATGAGACCACTCTGCAGATATCTGCTGCTGCCTTTGTGCCCGTGCTTGCATGCGTGCGCGTGCATCCATGTGCGCTGTAAGTCTGCCCCACTGGCCATCCAGCAGCTCTGTTTCATGTGCATGAGAACAGCGGTTGATGGCTGTGCTGTAATCTTACTACACAGAGAGCGAAGGTCAGTCTCAGACAGGCTGACAGCGGGACGAGTCTTTTCAAGCTGCCACAGCAGCCTGTAGTTGGGGGGGGACATGAAACCAGCGCGACGGACTCCAGTGGCGCTCACCCTACCCATTAAAGCACCTTGCTGCTCTCTGAAATACTTTGACCTACCCCACTTCAGCACTTAATCTACGCCTTGAACACTGCCATGCTACACCCAGTCCACACCCACTTTTAGGACATTTTCAAATGATTATCCCTATCGTATGTAGTTATTATGATGATTGGTTTTGTACATTTCGTGTCGGTATGTTTTAATTTCCTCTCTCTCGGGTCTGCCCTGTTATGTTCCAGGAGTGGCAGGGGATTTATTATGCCAAAAAGAAGAATGGAGACAGCATTCAGCAAAATGTGAAGATCACACCTGTAATTGGACAGGGAGGGTGAGTGACGGGATGTTGCTCATTCAGTCTTGTGTCATGAAAATTACCTTTCCAGTAACTGAATAACTATACTGGATGATTATGATTGTATCCCATTGTTTTTTTCTGGTGTACTAATTAGCTTTTCTTCATTCACAGAAAAATCAGACACTATGTGTCTATCAACTGGCCTTTAAATGATAATAATAAGGTAAGACGTGTTTCCACTTTTGCCAATTTAAAAATGAATGAAAGGAGCTTTCTGGCCGGCATGCATCAATGTGCTTCTCTATTCTGTCCATGCAGAGTGATAAATCCATTGAACGTGTGCAGGCAGAGTCTCAAACAGGTAAGATCGCTCCTGAAAATTCCCAGTGTAGGTGCAAGACTGCTCTTAACTCTGCCCTGTATTGTGGTATCAACCATAAAGCCAATTCACAGCTGCAACTGATTTCAAAATGCAGCAGCTACGCTCCTGACAGGCCATTAGAAGGTTGCCTATGCTTCTAATGTTAAGGTACAACCTACCAAAGTGTTTAGGCAGCATAGTCATTTGCCATTTTGAAAAATGGCTTAAAAGCGTTCTTTTTTTCTCTTTAGTCTTTCAAAGTGACAGGTGTTTTTCATTTATTTTGTTTCTTCATTTACTTCTTTGAGTCTTAAGTGTGTTTTAGTGCATTTAGAAATTGCAAAGAAAAATGTAACGTACATTTTTTTGTCATTTGAATATTATTGAAATACACAGTATGTCCACTCGGACGAAGAAACAAAAACATTTCCTGCCGACTTCTGTGTCTTTCTATTACTTTATACTTCGTCCCCACAAAAACAAAATTAAACCGACAAGCTGTCTGCCCGCTTAGCAGAGGCTGAGTGGCAGAGCGGTACAGCAATGTGTGTACTGATAGTTCCAAAGTGACTTAACTTATAAAAAAAAAAGGGGGGCAGCTGTGGCTCACTGGGTAGAGAGGGTCGCGGCAACCGCAAGGTCGGCGGTTCGATCCTTGGCTGCTACGTGTCCTGTGCCGAAGTGTCCCTGAGCAAAACACTGAACCCCTAACTGCTCCCCAGGCGCCTCTCAGCAGCCCACTGCTCCCAATAAGCTATGGATGGGTTAAATGCAGAGGACAAATTTCGTATATGTGTATATGTACCGGTATATGACAATAAACTTAAAACTTAACTTATTAATTTAGCTTGGACTGATTAAGAAATCACCTCCACTTGCCACGGATATTGTGATGGGGGGGCCAAAGTTAGATTTGTCACTAAACTCACGCCATATTTGTGTTTGAATGTCAATGTAAGATGTTATATTTTCCCCAGACATCCAATCCAGTAAACACAAAGACCGGAGGAAAGGCTCTCTGGACGTAAGATCCACAACGTCTCGGGGGAGCGATGGTGAGAGTGAAGGGAGAAACATGGTGGAAACTCTGGGCGTTACTTGTCAGCTTATGAAACCTTCCCAGTTGTCTTTTTGCATCAAGTGTTGATTGGACACACATGCAAACACACTACAGCTTAATTTGTTGTTGTATTACAATATGGGTCTTATTTATTTATTTTCTCCTCCATCCTGCCAGGGAGCTCACAGCGAAGGCACTCCTCAATGGCCCGAATCCACTCCATGACAATAGAAGCTCCCATCACCAAGGTGAGTGACTTCCCATCATCCCTCCCTGACTCCATCACATGATTAGCATTTTCTACTGAAGTTTTTGTATCTCATGACTGAACTCTTGGGTTATAATACTGCCACTAACGCCACGAGCACTTCTTGTACAGCTACTCGCATCAAAGGCTAGACGCCACGCATACCATGTCAAGTGCCGATGGGCTGATAAAAGGCCACATTTCATGCATAAGACAGGAATTCATGTTAGACCAGGATGGCCTGCTGTTTTAGTGGTTTATGTAGTCTGCAGCCTGGATAGTCAGAAACAGAGAAAGTCCCAAGGGATGGGTCATATGAGACACAGCAGTTCCACTGCTGTATCATTATCATTTGACTGTGTAGTCAGTCCCTGTAGGCGTCATCCTCTCCAGAATAAAGCACTGATGGTGTGTGTGTGTGTGTGTGTGTGTGTGTGTGTGTGTGTGTGTGTGTGTGTGAGTGTGTGAGAGAGAGAGAGAGAGAGAGAGAGAGTTGGCTAAAACTTGTGTTCTTGCACATCCTTACAGACCTCACCATAGGTGCCCATTGTTAGAACCTTCTGATTTTCTTTCACACTACTGGGCTTTTCTTTTCTTTGTCACTTCAGAAATATTGAAATAAGATTTGATTTTATTATTTTACTATTGTTCGAGACAAAGAGCTTTTTTTTGCAACTGCCTCTTTATTTGATGTAATAGTTTTGCTTTTTAGTCAGGGCAAACTTTTAGTTTGAAAACTTACTCGATTTTCCTTACTACTCAGATGTTATGTTATCAGAACTTGCTTATTAACCTGTTTCACTCTGGTCCAGTAAATGTATTGTATTAATTATATATTATTTTTGCTTTTTTGTAGTTTGGTTTTTAAAAGAAAAGTGCTTTACCAAAAAAATAAAACCTTACTTATTTCATCATCCAGGTCATCAACATCATCAATGCAGCACAGGAAAGCAGTCCTATGCCCGTGGCAGAGGCCTTGGATCGGGTACTGGAGATCCTGCGGACAACCGAGCTCTACTCCCCACAGCTGGGCACCAAGGATGAAGACCCCCATACGAATGACCTCGTAGGGGGGCTTATGACGGTAAGCAGAAGGCCTTGTAGAGCACGGGGGTCCTTCGAGAAGTACGAAACACCCAAACAGCTTCCTTCCGCTACGAATTAATCGACTCCCATATGATAACACACGTCAGAGCGTTTGCAGAATTCCACAGTGATAACACGCATGTCTACATGAGTGTTCATTCACCATGAAAGCCCATGGTAATGTGTTAGATGAAAGAAACCGAGAGTCAGGAGTGTCCACGGACTTTTGTTTTTGTGAGGATCTCTGTACATATTCGGGGAAGAAAGAGACACAGAGAGAGAGATTAACAGACAGCAATGGTGAAGTACAGAAGTAGGAAGAGTGCCAAGTTGGCAGTCTTGGCAACAACCCCAGAGGAAGTGTTAGATTGTCCTTTGTGCTCCTGTAGGCTGGAGAGGAAAGCCTACCCCGCCCTCTCTTTCTCCCCCCCCCCCCCCCCTCTGCCTCCCCCTCTCTCTCTCACTGCACACTCACATGAACCTCTTCCTCTTGACTCCACAGGCCTGGAAACATCCTGTTCTTTGGATCAGATGAATACGCATGGCTTTACTTATACATGTGCTCTCTGGATACACAGAGGCAGGGAGGCATTACACACAGTCCTTCCTCAGAAAGATTTGTTCTGCATAAGTGATAAAGGTTGATGAAACCAGAAAACCACGAGGCGTGAGTTGAGGTTTAGATCGTTACTTATGTACGATCGTATTGGTTTATGAGGTGTCTGGTTGCATATGTGTTTGTTTGGGTGAGGTCTGAACTCAGAGGAGGCAGTGAACATTAAGGGAAGAGCTGTCATCTTTCTGGTGAGAGAGTCTTAAAATAACCAGTGTGTACATGAGACAATGCTCAGGTCAAAGATGAGCCAGTCTCCTCTCCATTTTTCACTTGTGAAGTAAACATTTCACTCTGCGACACACACCCATGTACTCACTAACACCCAATATATATCAAGATATATAGATATATATATATCTTTATATATATATATATATGTATGTGTATGTGTATATATATATATATATATAAAGATATATATATATATATATCTTTATATATATATATATATATATATATATATATATATATATATATATATATATATATATATATATATATATATATATATATATATATATATTATATATTTATCTTGCCCCAAAATGACATGATATAGGCCTATCACCCAGATATAGCTGACAAGTGACACAAATGTCAGTGAGAAAAGTGGCGGCCGTAATGTCTGCCATCTTTACTTTTTCTGTTTTTTTATGATCTTTTCAAATTTAATGACGCACAATAGCCTGAGGGTTTTTACAACACATAACAATATATTTTTGTTCAGAAGGACTTCATTGTAGCTTCTTGTCACAGTAATTCTTTAAGAGACACATTTAAACAATATTGATGCATTTTATGAACCGTAAAGGATGCAAACTGCTGCAGTGGTTGTTGCTAACATAAGAAACAAGAGCCTACAGTAACGCTAGCTCTGTCAGCTGAATGCTACTGTTAACATGCTCACTGCAGTGACAAGCTAACATGCTGATGTTTAGCAAGTATATCGATTTTCCTCGGTTCACCATCTTACCTGAGCGTGTTTGCATGTTAACATGTGCCCGTTAGCACTAAACACAAAGTACAGCGGAGGCTGATGGCAATGTTGTTAATTTTGCAGCTATTTGGTCGTAAACCAAAGTATATTTTACCTGACAATGGAACTAGAGGGTTAAGGGTTCAACAAAACTTCAGTTCACTCCGCGAGGAACATGAATGTCTGGACCAGATTTCATGCCATGTTGAGATATTTCCCTCAAAACCACAAATGTCAACCTCTTTGTAGCGCTAGAGGAAAAGTCAGGTGATCGCCATTGTCATTCGGATCCATCCTCAGGGAACAATGAATGTTGATTGGTCAACCGACTGTTATTGTTTTTAGCCACGCCGCTAGTGTGGCTAGAAACTATTTTCACGTAGTTTATTATCTACAAATCACAGTCCTCGAAGACCCGGAGCATTGTACTTCAAACCACTGAGAAGTCTTTGATTATTTGGGTGATGAAGTGTTACCCCACTGATGAGCCCCATTTTGCTTTCACAGCATGCAGCATGGCCGGAGGAAGACAAATGTCATAATTGAATAATTTACTGAAAATGATCCGACACGTGTACATGAATTATCACTGCGTTATTTTTTGACACAACTATTACAGTTCACAGATATGGTAATGCTCAGCTTGGCTGCCTCATCCCTCCACTCCCTCTGTGAGCGGGGTGGGGACGATATGAGGTGTCAGCATAACATAGCTTCCAAAATATTGTGTCATGGCACAGATGAGAGCGCACTCGTAAAAGTGTTAATGTTGAACGGCCGTGTCTTTGTTGGCTCTTATTGTTGTATTGTTGTAATCTGTTACGCTCTTGACTTGGTCTAAATGCTTTTCCTTCTGCAACTTCATCAAAATGCAGCAACAAGACATTCAGTCACATTGACATATGATTAACAAGATAATATTTGTTCTCTTCGCCGGTAAAATCATTGAGCTATTTAGGACCTAGTTATGGATCAAGGATTTTAGTTGGATATAAACCTTGATCTGTCCAAATACTCCGCGTGCTCTGAGGGGTTTCAACAGTTTAACGTTTTCTATTCTAATCTATTTTTCGAAGAGGAATTCTGCCCGACTTGTGGCTTTATCCGGGTGTCATTCGTCTTGTTTCGTGGGTCAATGAAATATCAGTGATGGTTGATGACGCGCAAGTCCCAGTAACATGACTGGTGTCAACTAGCTTGCTCTACTCTAAAGTCCAAGCTGATGTTTGTGTCTGTGTTGGTGCTCCTAGCAGCTTAATTGAGCACACATGACTTTTGGATCAGATCTGATGTCAGAGCAAATGTCTCACAGCATCCAAACAATTTCAATGTCCAAATTTATTTTGAAGGCCTTTGCAGTGTTTTGACAGACGTGACGCCAATGCTGTTAACACTTGAGCTGAACTCCTCATGTGGCTGTTCAAAAAGGTTGAAGGTTGAAGGTCTTGCTACCTCACTCCCTGACATGTTCTGTCTTTCTTCTTCACAGGATGGTTTGCGCATATTGTCAGGAAATGAATACACCTTGTCCACAAAACGTAAGTTTACGTAAAGCATAAAGGGAGGACGACACAAAGTGCTGTGCTACGTTTTAGCAGCTCTCTTCATCTGAATGCCTCCTCTCTTGCGTCTTCCCTTTCTCACAGAGGCCCACCATATCCCCAGTCACCTGACAACTCCTCTGACTTTAAATGACATCCCCCCTCGTATTGCCCAGACCATGGAGAATGAGGACTCATGGGATTTTGACATCGTCAACTTGGAGGCTGCAACCATGAAGAGGTGAGGCAACAACAGAGTTAAAGGGCTATCAGAGGAAAAGTGTCAAATGATTTGGTAAGAGTTTTTGTTAAACCACCATGCTGAATCCTGCTGCAGGCCTTTGACTTACTTGGGCATGAAGATCTTCTCCCGATTTGGCGTCTGCGAGTTCCTAAACTGCCCTGAGGCCACTTTGCGCTCCTGGCTCCAACTGATTGAAGCTAACTACCACTCCAGTAACTCCTACCACAACTCCTCTCATGCAGCTGATGTCCTGCATGCAACGGCGTACTTTCTCTCCAAGGAGAGGGTCAAGGTAAATGTAGTAAGAATTAAGAATGCCACTTTAAAAATACATGCCAAACTTGCAAAACATATCACAAGTTTTGCTTTCAGAATGTTGCTGCTGGTCCATAGCTATCCAACTAAAATGACAGACTTGGTTCCAGCTTTTAAAATGTGTGCTTTTATTGCCTTTCTTTGTCTTATGTGATACTAAATACACATTGTTTGTTAATTAGTGGACAAAACAAGCACATAAAAGATGTGACCTTGGGTTACCATGTTGTTGTGATTGCCATGTTTCTATTTCAGTTAATTAATTAATTGAGAAAATTTCTGACAAATGAATCGCGAATGAATAAAATCGTTCATTGCAGCACCTTATTATTACCCATTACTAGCTTTTATCAGGGAGGCATTTATTTAATGAAATATATAAATACGCTGTCAGTGTTTGGTAAGTAAATACAAATGCAAAACTTCTTTACACTTCTTTTGGTTTTTACCTTTCAATATGTTGAAGCCACTCTGCCCATTGAGTGCTGTTCGCAACTGTTATGTCAAAGTCAATGCTACATACAAAAAACCTTATGCCCCGTATATACTTGTTCTTTATGTGTTTGATTTGAGAGACAAACAAGGTGTCAGAACTTGTAGTTCATGGGTAGATGTGAAGCTACATGGCTGTTCCTGGAAGTCAACATTTTTTAGCATTAGTGTGTGTTGGAGCCTGCCATCCTTTTGTTCACCGCTGCTTTGGTTGTGGGCCCAAACAACTACAGGATCTAGATGTTGGGATTTTCTACTATCAAGCGCAACTCTCGGCTCAGTCTTGAGGGTCAGATGTCCCGTCTGAGGCTGCGTTATCCGAGAGAGTCTTGGTGTTTGGCCAAGTGTGTCAGTGGCTCAGTAACTAGTTGAGGCCGTGCACTGGCTAAGCTGATGACCAAACGGTCTATTTCTGATCTTAGCCAGTGAACTGTGAAGTTACATCACCCAGGTTTAATGAATCCCTGGAGATCTACATACATGTTAGTAGGTCTGTTATGTTGCATATTCATTTAGAAAATGAGGAATTATTTTTGATGGTCTTACATTTTATATACTTATTACTGTTCAATCCATTTTATTAACTATTTCTGTTAATATTGAAGTCAATATTTTGGAAGGGTAGCTTCAAAATTAGGGTCAAAATTTGATTAAAAAGCTGCAATTGTTACACACTTAACTAAATGATTCTCTGTATTTGCTTGATCTGGCACTTCTTTGTAACTGCATAATGCTGTATGTAAATATAGTATATTGACAATAGAAATGTGCAACTTTTTACATGTGTTTGGTAGCTCGGGATCATGTACATGCATTTCAATGAGGTGAACATTAGCTGTTATTATCCTAATTGTAAGTCACAACTGCTTTTCACAATGTAGAGCTGCTTCCTGGTTCAACCTGCAGGCTAAACTGGAAGCACGTCACAGCTGTGTTGATAGCGGGATGTGACAATGTATCAGAAGGTTATGCTGTGTCAGCTTTTAACCTATAGTTGTTCATTCAGAACTATAAACCAAGGTGTTAATATACCAGACTTTTCCTTTTAATGCCCAACAATGTGTCCAATCTGCCCACAA
>NC_136635.1:20431550-20476550 GCF_949748355.1 Melanostigma gelatinosum
CTGTGTGTGGAATGCTCAACACAGACATTTAAAAGTTGTCTTGCCCTTTAAAGGCAGGAATGAGCCAAATATATGATTTGATGCCAATCTTTTTCATACTGAACAAAGCCACTGTCAGAACATGTAAGTGTTTGATGTAAATTGTGATGGAGTTTAAGTTTAGTTGATAAAAGAAAAGGTCTTTGTGTTGCATACACATTTTCATTAAGTTAACCTCGAGACTCGGATAAAACGGAGATCTCCCTCATCTTGGCTCAATGGACCGTCTGTACTTGTACTTAACATAATTGTCAGTGAATTAAATCTTAAATCTTGAAACATACAGAAGGCTGCAAATCATGTGACTGCAGGAACCATGCTCTACTCTTTTACATGCAAGTGTTGGGGAGCCCATAATGAACACGCGCTGAATACAGACCCTCCATAAAGAAAACCTTTATCAGCTGTCAGTGCCATATTTCAACTTCCCGGTTTGGTTCGTGTACAGACACAGTCAGTTATTTTTAAAGTTGTGCAGCTGTTGTGTGTGCTATAAGGGGCTGTCTATTGCCACTAATAAGAAGATCTTTAGTTGTCACTGTGCTAATAGTCTGCATCTGTGTTTTTTGTCTTGATTTGTTTTTTAGGGAACCAATGATGAGGAATCTGTAAAAAGCATTTTGACATCCCCTGAGAATCGCATCCTCGTCAAGCGGATGCTGATTAAGTGTGCAGACATCTCCAATCCATGCAGACCTCAAGAGCTCTGTATAGAATGGGCTGGCGCATCTCAGAGGAGTATTTTGCACAGGTAATCGGAAGGAAAAAAATACAGTGCTCATGGTTGGGGAGATGGATCCAGCAAGCAGCAGCTGCACTGTATTTTTTGTTGTAATTGATGCATCCATTGTGCGTGATGATCACTTGTGCTGTCGTCCCTGTGCAGACGGAGGAGGAGAAGAGACAAGGCCTACCGGTGGTTATGCTGTGTTTGACAGAAACACGTGTAGCATACCAAAGTCCCAGATTTCCTTCGTAGACTACTTCATTACGGACATGTTTGATGCATGGGATGGTAAGACTGCACAGCATGGTGCAACACACTAGAGATGCATACACTGTTATGAATCTGCGTGATGAGTCGTATGATCTTATTGACAAGTCTAGACAAGTAGCATAGACAAACGTACAAATAATACAGTTATATACAGTTATAATGTGAAGAGAACGTCAAAGGTAATGACAAATGTTCTCATAGTGAGTATGTTTAATACAGCAGTCAAATTAGCAACTGAATTCAAATATTATCTTTAAAAAAAACTTTTAAACCGACACCAATTTCATACCGGACCAGTATCGATACAGATACTGACCGTATATCCTGAGTTGAGTTATAACGGATAAAAAGTCGGCTTGGTGCATTCATAAGTCGTTCGTATATGAACTAATGAGACAGTGGTGATGATTTGAAAAACAAAGTGTCAAATCTGATATTGAACTTCTTTTGTTGCCTCTCCAGCTTTCGCAGACCTCCCCAATCTTATGCAGCACTTGGACAACAACTTCAAGTACTGGAAAGGCCTGGATGAGAGGAAGCTGCACAGCCTGCGACCGCCTCCAGAGTAGGCCGCTGCAGTGTTCAGACCTGGGACTCTGCGGTCCGGGGCAGCCCTCCTCTCTCCTGCTGGGGCGTCGCTCTCCCTGCCGGCCCAGCCAGCCATAAGGCCTCCTCGCCTTCACTCTCCTGCTTCTGTAGCACGCTGAGCGTCCACATATCCGTCCACACAGAAACCACAGAGGGACTTCCTGACAGGCCGTTTGCAGCAGTGACACTGCTTGCTTTACAACCCTGTCAGATGAAAACTGTGACAAACAGACGCGGACACACAGCATCCTTATGAACTTCTCGTGCCTCTCGGCCATTCGCAGTGTAGCTGGTCAAGTGACATGACTGAGAGAAGGTCCTTACAGGCCTCCTGGCAAAGCACCCGTCCCCTAATTACCACATAGGCACTCCTTTCTGCCTGTGAAGTTGCTGTTTTGAGTAAAAACTGCTTGTTTACGGAAGGTGCGAGCAACACTGGAGGAGTGGGTGGAAGTGTGACCTGGATATTAAGGTGTCCAATCCACGTCAGGCCATATAGTCACCTTTGACCTCCATCCCTGTGCTCGCAACAAGGCAGGACTGCTCCTTCTGCCCCTGGAGGCCACATCATGGAATAACACTCCACTGCTCTACTTTTCTTTTCTTTTTTTGGCAATATTTTCATGTGTCCTTCAGAAATGCATCCAAGTTGACACAACGCTGTCATAACAGACATGTGGGAGGGGATGCTTTCTTTATGGGTCAGGGAGTGGATCTTTACTTTAGGCCACTGCTGAGAGAAAAAAACCTCATCATCATCATAGGTAACTAATTACAGATGATTTGGTTTGTTAATTTTTCTTAGATGTTCCATATTTTCTATGTTAAGATTCACAAATGATTGAGTTGATAAATAAATAAGAACAAATTGAATTTCAGAAAGAGAGAGAAAAGCCAAAGCTGATGAAGACAAATACTACTATAGCTCGAAAGAAAAATCTGTTATTGAAGTCATATGAAGCATTACCATAATAAACATTTTTATTTTCTTATCAAAAGTACAGTACCAGTTTGAATGAACACTTTTGTATTGCACTGTAAACAATACTACAAATGTCTACGTCTCAGTGATTTGTCCAGGGATGGGATGTTGCATTGTAGAATAAGCTGTTATTGTTGATCATCAGGAGTTTGTGCGGGTGTGTGTGTGGGCGTGGGGGGCGTGTGTGTGTGTGGGTGTGTTTGGGTCGTAGGTGTGGGCGCGTGGGTGTATTCATTGTTGCAACAGTCCCTTACTCTTGGTTTAATGCTGTAAACCGCTTGACATTTGACAAATGTGTGAAGACATTTTGGACTTGAAAATCTTTTCGCCCAGAAATTTTTGTATCTGGTTTATCCTACTGAAAAGACTGCCTTATTTTATACAATATTTATACAGTACATCCCACTGTGCAACTGCAACGGCCATCTGGAGTTTTTATTATGACGTAGTCAGAAGGTTATGTTAAAGTAAATCTCAATATTTTTATAGACAATGAATTTTACACTGGATTTGCAGCAAACGAGAACAACCATTATAGCTGTCTGAATACCTGTGAATTGGATGGTCACACTCAGCATGTATACAGAGAACTAAATGGTTAAGAAGGATGTGGATCGCAGAGTTGTCTATCACTGTCGTGAAGCAGTCTCCTAGAGGCCAGCTTGCATTGATTTTTTGATCAAACACCATTCTATTTTGGCCACTTGTCCAACATCCTTATGCACACGGAACAGCTTTATGTTCAAGGCTGGTTTCAGATTAGGATACTAATATATGTTAAAGAGTGTCGCTTATTAAGAATATTTCCTCTTTAAACAGTATATAAATGCCATAACAGCTAAGCAAATGATGGTTAATGAGATGTTTTGACCACGGTTATCTTTGTTTCTCTCGTATGAAAGAACTGTACACTCAATCAGGGGATTGTTTGTCCCTTCTGATTCACATCTTGGTCTGAAGGCACGGGGGGAAACAATAGAAACTATTCAATGAAAAATAAAATGTCAATTATAAGTTTGCAGTTTATTTCCTGCAATGATTCAACAACCTGTGTCCTCCTTACTTATGTCATCTTTCTCTCGTGTTTTTCTCTCATTCTTTATTAGCCTACAATATGCCTTATAAATGCATTCGATATCTGCACTGAGTCTAGCTATCTAACTACCTCTTTAGGTTTCTTGTTTTACCGGTTTTTAGAGCAATAAGAAAGGACCAAGTATGAGTTTTTTTTAATAGAGGCAAAAGATATATCTCAAACTACATGGTGGCTGGTTCAGACACTTACTGTACAAACCCTGTAAAATGGACTATAGAGAACAAAACTCTCCTTTTACTGAGATGGCACATTGAACAAATCTGCTTTTCTTCTTCCAGACTGTCTAATGTTGACATTAGAATACCCGATCTCAACAGGTGTAGGAACAAGTTTAAACAGCCTTATTTATCTCTTTGGGGTCACTCACTATCATTTAAAAAACGTTTTTTTAAAGACCACATAACTGAATGCTTAGTGTATTGAACTGATCAAGTGTGTGTTTGATTGCCTATGAATTCAACTTTTCATTTGTAACTGTTTGGTTTCTTACAAAAGTAAAATATTCTCGCTTTGAGGTTAGGGAATGATCGTGGTTTGGTTTAAAAATACTATTTGATTAAGATAAGCAAATGATTGTGGTCGTGGTTAAAAGAACACTATGTTGGCTGGTAAAAGGAAATGGGAAATAAACAATGGTCTCCCATGTCTAAATCACTTTGTGGACCCATCTATCTACCGCAAACTTCTTTTTCACAAATGTATAGTCCGATTTGTGAATAATATGTGTTTGCTCATTCATTATGCACACTTTATGACATACTATCTGCTGGAACAATGTGTTTGATTACACAATTGACATGGAGAGCTTAATGTGTCTGAACTCAGACTGGCTTTCCATTCAACTAAATTGCCCTACATTCAGCCCTGACAAACGGACCGCGATGAAACACCTCTGAGGTAATACATAGCCTAAATATTGAGACGAGCGATTACAAACTTTACACAAGTCACGCTGCAGTGTGTAGTATGGTGGTGTAATGTTGTACTTATAATGCTCGATTTTCCATTTCCAGACACAGTACATTGGTACCTTTGGCTGCCTGGACATGGGTCCTATTTTGAATATTTCATAATTTCAGACAGTGTAAGCCTGTCTTGATAATTTGATTGCCTTGAAAAAAATCCTGAAAGTTGTTGTACTATCCATGACAAAGTTTGATATTATGTATTATTAGAATATTCCCAATGAACCAAATCAAACCAAGTAGTAAAGGGGAACTCTGAACTGCGAATCTGCTGTAGCCGACGGGAGTTTGTAAGTGTCATGTGACTGTAGCTTTAATGGAGGCCCAGATGCTGTTCATGGCCCCACTAGTAGCGTGATCCCGCCATGATCATGACACTCAAAATGGTTGGATTTGTCTATGCTTAGTCGTACATTTTAAATCAATTGTATGAAAACCCGGAGCCAATCTCAAACTTTATTTTCTGACGATGTTAATCAATCATCGGACGTCGTAACAGATTGTGTTACATAACAGGAAAACAGTTTAACTTCCGCCAAGTCAGACTTTGCGACAAGTCGTCAGAAGAAGTCGCCGGCGCCAGAAGGAGCAGACCGATGGCTCCCGTCGTCCAGCGTTAACTTAGTAGAAACTGTTTTAATTTTACAGCCAATTTGTGCTATGTCTTCGGGAATGACTGGACAAACACCGTAAGTTCCCCACATGGTTTGTTTTTGTATGAGTACATTAGGTATCTTGAGTAATATGAGCTAAGAAAAACACTGAATAGTAAGCTAGCTAACTAGCTAGTCAAGCTAAAGCTATCTATCGTGTTAATCCACAAGCCAGCATACATGGTTGTGGCCTGCTAATGACTTCTAGCATGCGTGATGCCACTTGTGTAACACGAGTAGGCTGACCAGAGTGCAGCATTCAAAATACTCTAAACGATATTCCCTTAAGTCTTAAATGGATTTGTTGGGAATACTATTGTCCAACAACAGACTCGTAACTTGCTTTAGCAGGTTAGCTAGCTCAGTGTTAGCTTTATCATCAGCTAACTTTGGCTGTTAGCTTAGCGGCCAATAAACAGTTAATATACTACACCGACTGTGTATCTGGCGCTACCTTCAACGGCGGTGTTATCATCTTCAAAGCCACAAGTGGTTTATTATCAAAAAAGCTTTAAACCTCCCTTAACTTTTAACGCAACATAAAAACATTACGCGACTGGCTGCAATGAACCGCGATCCACATACGTTAAGATACTCCTTTTATTATTAGCACTGCCGTCTGAAATGTTGTCCTAATGTTGAGTGCTATCCCTTTTTGTGTAGGTATTTTACGAGCAAACGTTTTCTTCACGAACTGTACAAGTGTAGACAAATAATGTGTTGGCACATGTCCCCTGAGCATTTGGGCAAAGGCACAGAAGTTGCCTTTTTAATCATAAAGAGGTTTTTGCCACTCATCTAAGATTCAACACATCTTCAAGATTGAAATGGCAAGTCCATTACCCGGTGACTTTCTTGTAGTAAAAAGGGTTTAGTAAATGTGATCTAGTTTAGCTTATTTAATTGTTTGTATGTTTTTGTTTTTTAGGTGCCTAACCAGCCGATGGGATAAGACAGCCCAACCTAAACAAAGTGTAGAAGTGAGGCAGCAGAGGAGTAGTGAAAATGCGGCCCACTCGTTATCAGGAGTCGTCGGCGCTGCTAGTTCAAACAGCACAGCCTCCCAGCCGCTACAGACGGGAGAAAAGCCAGCGCCCCAGGGTGGAGTTGAACTGGCCGCGGCCATGGCTGCTAAAATAAATGCCATGTTAATGGCAAAAGGAAAGCTGTTGACTCCTCCACCGATACTTGCAAAGGTGCACATGATTTAAACAGCTGTTGCAAATAACCGTTTGTCTTGTTTTATGGCGTTATTGGTTGGGGCTTACCGCTTCCTTGTCATTTCGCATGTCTTGTAGTCTGCCCCAAATGTTTCCTTGGCATCCGCCACAGAAGAAATGGCGGTCACAGAGGTCGACATAAACGATGTGCCGCTAAATTGCAGGGACCTTCTTACTAAAGGCAAAACACAGGAGGAGGTAAGTGAACCGTGACCATGGTGGTGTTGCGTTTGACACACGATGTTAGGTGAAAGCAAATGGGGAATGTGAGAAAAGGATTAAGAAGGCTCTTAAACAGCTTTAAATATCCAGATAAATAATCCCCCTTATGTTTAAATCAAATTTACTCCTTTTTTTTCAGATTCGACAGTTTAGTGGATCGGTCGTCTCAACGAGAGGTCATTACATGCCTGATGCTGCAAAGAGAAAAGCAGGGTGTGTACTAAAACTAGGGATGTCCTCATCCCAGTCATTTAATACTAATCTCCTTGTTTATTGTAGTATTCTTTACTTGTATTCACCTCAATATGTAAAACATATTCATATCTATTTTGCAGAAGTAGTATTCCATATATTGATATTTCATATATAGGGCTAACTTGATAGTAGACTAGACAATATGGTATGTATTTGTTTCAATGAAAAAAAGAACAGTCTTATCATAGTTTTGACTAGTAGTCAGTCGCAAGCTGCACAAACATAGCTGTCCTTTTAAATCTTTGCTAATGGGAGGTTTAAGAAGGTGAAACTATTGAAGCGTATGGTTTTCACCGATACCCACCTCCTAAAGTGAAAGTGGTAGCGTGAACCACCTGATCTCCAGAGATTTGTTTTGAGTGCTCTGCACCTACCCACAATGCAACTCGTTAGCAACTCTTTGCAATTATAGTGATAAACTCTTATTTCTTGCTGATTGCTCTCCAAGAACATCTCAACATATTTACCAGGAGTGCTATGTTTATCTAATACAAATGTAATCAATCAGTTGCCATATAAAATTATTTCTTGAGTAAACAAATGTTTGGAGGAGCTCAGAAGTTATCCATGACATTTCTGATCTGCTTTCTTTTAGACAACGATCTTTGTATTTACATGTCCAGGGAAAGAACCAGGAGCAGGTCAACAGTAAGTTGCACTTTAAGAAAAAAATCTGCTTAATATGTAGTCTGGCATTGTCTTCATCGAATATTGTTTTACACATGTTGTAAGCTGATGTCCAAACATTGTCTACTGTTAATCAGAGGCTGTGCTGAGGATAAAGGAGATCATCTCCGAGGACCTGCTGAGGGCCTCGGCCGCATCAGGACAGCAGATGCCCGCTATGCCTCCGCTCACACTCTACCCTCAGCCTCCTCGCCTCGTCAACTCCTCACCCGTGCCACGGCTGCCCAACACCAACTCGGCGCCAGGACATCGGCCTGCCGCTCCTCATTCGGGGGTACGAAAGACGTGACGTCTATATCAAAGTGCACCCCTCCACAAGTGGTGGTGACATTCTGTTCCTCGGGATTAATTACTAAAATGTTACCGTTGCAAATATGGATGTGCAACATTGGCACATGAAATAATTACATGCGAAGTCAAATTTGGGTTATGTTGAATACACTTGATGATACAGCTCAGGTCTTTTTGTGTTAAATATTGCTTGTCTGTGAGTTAAGATTTTAACAGTGGAGGTTAAGAAAGTGAGGCAAATGAAGACCATGTTGCCTTCACTGATACCCACCTCCCAAAGTAAGCAGCAGAGAGAACGTCCCTGGTCTGAAGGGAAAAGCCTCGGATTTCTGCATCTGCTAACACATCTGTTCTGCTTCTATTCAAACGTATTTTAGATGTCAATATACAACCTAAATATGCAGGTCATTATAATGGGTCACATTTTCCCCCTATCCACAGAGTTTTGTGCACACAAAGATTTTTGTGGGCCTGGACCAGGCGTTCCCCTTCTTCAACGTGAACGAAAAGATCGAGGGTCCGGGAGGTTCGTACCTGAGTCACATCCAGACGGAGACGGGGGCTCGAGTCTTTCTCCGGGGAAAAGGTTCCGGCTACATTGAACAAGCATCCAAACGAGAGTCTTTTGAGCCTCTTTATGTATACATCAGGTATGTTCATTCCAAATGCTCACTGTTGGCACACTTTTAAATTTCCTATTGGCAGTAGTTCACCAGAGAGGGAGATCCACGGGTCACTACATGAGTTTGTGGTTGAAACAAGACCTGTTTGTTTTTAAAAGGAAACCACAAAACGGAGTTTTGGTTTACTGAACCATTTCCCTTAAATCATAAGCGGACGTCACTTGACTTGCTTGGTGTAAATAAGTTACTTGTCTGAATTAATGAAGTCAATCCAAGGTTTAAGTTTTGTGTCAGTTTTGCTCTGTTACTTCTGTCCCGAGTCTGTTTCACCGTGTTTAACTCGTGGCGCCTCGTGTGTTACAGCCACCCAAATTCCACTGGATTGGAGTCTGCGAAGAAACTCACCGAAAGTCTGCTGGAAACTGTAAGTTCATGATATCGTCGCCACAAATGCAGTTGTGAGTTTAAACTGGATTATATGAGGGCCTAATGGGAGGTTTAAGAAGGTGAAACTATTGAAGTGTATGGCTTTCACCGATACCCACCTCCTAAAGTGAAAGTGGTAGCGTGAACCACCTGATCTCCAGAGATAGGTTTTGAGTGCTCTGCACCTACCCACAATGCAACTCGTTAGCTGTTGAAAGCTTATCAGCACACTCTTTGTGGATTGTTATCTAGCTCCTTACATAGTTTTTGTTTTCTCTGGCTCTCCAGGTGAGAGATGAAAACGCCCGTATGGTGACAAACTACACAGCCACCGGCTCAACACAACGTAAGTATTCTTTTATGTCTTGTAACGAATTTCAACAGGGTGACCAAATATCAGGTACTCGTTGACTGCATTCTTCTTGTGGTGATTAATCATCCCATGACGTCTTTCGTGGCTCAACAATAGGTTGAACTCGTACCTCACAGTTGTCAAAGCACCGTTATTGATTCATGTAATATATGCTATTAACTCCACGTTCTATACTTTCATTTCAGCATACGCAGCACATGGATTTCCACCTAATAGCAATTACTCTAGCCAGGGGTCCTGGTATAATGGGTATGCTGGCGGCTATTCAGCGTACTCAGGAGCCAGTGGTTATTGGAGTAATGCAAATGGTCCCTCAAGTCATTCTAACATGTCGACAAACCCTCCATCTTCTCAGGCAATGGTTCAGTATCCGGTGTGTCCTAGGAAACCGCATCCCTATCTCGTCCAGGTAAATGCCAAAGATCGGGGCTGCCACTAATGATTGTTTTCAGCGTTCATGTATTCCTTATATTGTTGATTTGATTGAACTTGTAAAATGCTAAAAACATGTTTTTATTTTGTTGTATAAAGCAAGAACCATATATCTCTGATGAAAGTGTGCGGATATCTATTCTACCAGTTTGATATTTTCGGTACTTCCCGCCCCTTTATAGAAGATGAAGTGGTGGTTATCCTGCAATTATATAAAGCTGGTCAAATATTTAAAATGATGTATTGGTAATTTGCTTTAGTTAGCCCACCAGCTAATAAATTGACCAACTACCAATTTCATCAAGAGTTTTAAATCTGCTCACCACAAACTTCATCTATGTCATATTATGTTGTCGGGACACTGAGTGTTTTAGCTGTTTTAGCTTGCTGCTTCCTGCTGCTGCATTGGTGTGTGTGTGTGTGTGTGTTTGTTTTGCTCTACTTAAGGACCCTGGCAGCAGTGAGACGGTGGAGCCTGAAGGAGCGATAAACACCACCCCTGACTCGGGAAGTCCCAGGCGTCATTTCCAGGAGGGGGCAAAGGAAGAACAGGTAAGCCGTGACACATGTTCACATCACTGAAAGAGCCTTTTCTTTCTTTTTAATGACTGACCGGTTTGAGCTACTGCGTCAATTATAACTGAAAAATGTAGAATTACACACTTATTCCATGAAATGATCACATGATAAGTATCATAGGCATATTTTCCGCAACACACGTCAGTTTGTTCATCCTACATGCACGCTGTCTCTAGCTTACTTGCTTATTTTTTTTTTGACTAATTGAGTTTGAACATCAAACTACCATCCCTAACACAAATGGCCTTTATACACTTTTTACCACAGACGAGGCTTTAAGCTGCAACACTGTTGGTCTGAAAATGTATACAATGCTGCCCATTTGGAAAATCCTGTCATCAATACTTAAGGCTCTGTCAAATCAAATTCATATTCTTGTCTCTCTTGAGATGTATCTGTAAAGGTTTTAATTAGATTGGAGAAGTTTAGAAATGGTTTGAACGATGCCTCTGCTCTTTTATGTGACTTCTAACTTTTTTAGAGAATGAGAAAATGTTTATTATTAAAATAAAACCCAAAGCTCTCACCATTTGGAAAGGTTTGAACATCGGGGAAAACAATTGTTTCCTGCGGGTCAAACTATTTCCATATAAAGTTTTGAATCGCCTTAAATGTGTACTTTCCTGTTTCAGCCTCCCAGCAGATCTCCGGAGGGTCCTGCTCATAAAGAGTCTGCACTTCCTGCCTCCAGTGTTGGAGAGGAGAAAGTAGTACAAAGGTCTGTGAATAGATCTTATTTCCCTTGTATATTATTCTTCATGAACATGGTGTGGTGTAGCTGCTGATGTTTCTCTCCCTCTCTCCAGGATTCTGATGCCTCCTCCGCCACCTTTCTTTGTGGCTCCTGCCCCCGTTGCCCGCAAAAGGCCGAGACACGTGGTGACTGAAGATCCGGTTGGTGTGCCTGGCATCGCCGCGTCAATGGGTATGCATTTCTGTATCTCCGAATATTCAGAGAGCCTGAGTGCTCAGACATGTCTGTTGCATGAAATGGCATTCTCCCCCCCCCCCCCCCCCCCCCCATGGAGGAGCGGAGACCTGTGTGACTCTCTCCACTGGTAGAACCCACTAACATGCTCTTCTTGTATATGTTTTTTGTCTTTCCCTTGTGTTCTCTCTCTCAACATGTGTCCATGGACCTGCCTGTTATGGACGTGTGCTCTGCTGCCGTTTCATTTGATATCTTCCCTCGCCCCCCCGGCTGTGGATCAAACAAACTCGAAAACCACCGCTAACATGGGGCTCCTCAATGGGTTTCCTTTTTGTCTCCTCTCGCTTTCTCGCCCCCTCTCCCACCTTCTCTGTCGCCATTTTTTTTTTTTTTTCATTGTGCTCCCTACAGCTGTTCAGGAGGAGGTGAGCGAGAAGAAGTCTAAAGTGGACCAAGATGCATCCGGGCTTGTGCCCTACGGAGGAGATTCCTCCGATGAAGAGGAGGAGAGGACACGCAGCAGTAAGACTGATCACTCATAGCCCCTGCCCCATCCATCCCCACTGTCCAGGATACCCACAGACCCAAAGCCTACTTTCAGCAACACGACTCAAACCCCATAAAAGGAACAATCCACCCTCATATTTTCAAACACTGTTTAAGGACTAAACTAGTGTTTTGCCGTGTTTTAACCCCATTTAGTTCAGAGAACAAATATCTTATTGCTGACTATTTTCCAAGCCAAGTTAGACTTTTTTTTCCTCTTTTTTTCCCCAACTCATCGCCGAATGGTGTTTTGGGACACCTTTTCACAAATGTCTGGTTCCACTTGATGTACTACCATCAATGTTTAGGACTAAAGACGGCTGACCACGCTTCATACACTGTCAGGTTGACAATCAATACAAACGGGCAGAAGATGGATGCAAAAAAAACACTGGACTAGTCTTTGAATTATCACCAGTTTCTGATGTTTGGTGCTTTCCTGGAATCTTAGGGGAGAAAGGTTTTTATTATTTACTTATTCTGGTGTAGCTTTTGCTTTCACTTCTGTGTTTTCTCCCCATGGGACAATTTAAATCTATGCCCATTTATATAGCAGCTGTTAAAATAGAGGGCCTGCCAACTAGGCATTGTGCATGCGTGTGTCGCCACATGACTTCAGATGCTGCACAACTTGTGGCTTCCTGCTAATTGGGACATTTTGAGGAACAAATCTTTTTTACCGTTTTTCTCCCTTGTGTTATTACTGACTTGGTAGAAGCCCTTTTTATTTTCATGTTCTGACTCTATAACATGCACTTATTAATGTCTTAAATGCAGAAACATCTTCAGTTAACAAAATATAACTTCACTTTTAACAGTGTGGAGGTATTCAGGGTGGGTTCTTCCTTTTTAAGATGTCAATACAATTGAATGTCTCCAAATGGATTTTTTTATCAAAACTTTTTTTCATTTTCAAAAGAGTATTGTCAATACAATTCCCTTCTCTCCTGTCTGAATTCAAACACTTGGTCTGCTGCAGTTACTGATATTATAAATACATATTGTAAAATTCAGTGAAATGTTTTTCTTATCTTGGAAAATGGTGTATGCCTGTTCCCATGGAATACTTTAATAAAAACACCTGAAAGTTCCTGGTCTTTGGATTCCACACGTACTGTTGAGGGAGTTTGGGTGTTCAGAGAGTTGGGGTTTTCTTTATTGGGGCTACTGCCGAAGAATTTGTTCAGTAATAAAACCAGTTAATTCACTTCCTTCCGGCCGTAGGTTTTATTCCAGGTCTAATGTGGATCTGGTTGCTGGCGTTAGATGAATGAATACTCGGGAGCCTCGATGCGGTTGTGTACAGTGAGAGCTCCGGGGTTATCCAGGCCAAAGCAGGGGTGGACATAATTTCGGAAGTGACATTGGAAGGTGTGCAGGTGTTGTTCCAGATCCACATTAAAAAAGGACAGAGTCCCCCTCTCGTAGTCCAGAGCCACTCCTACCCGCACTGGGTTCACTGTAATCCTCAGGTCAGGACTCCAGCCGTTGTGCAGAAACTCATATTTATGCCTGAACGGAAAGAAGGGCAACATTATGATTGTGTAAAGCAGAGTAGTCCCAAATATAAAGCTCCTGTCGGGATCATCGGAAAGCAGAGGCTGAATCATGAGCCAACAGGATTTCAAGTGGCTGCGGATTAAAGGAAATGAGAAATGTGGTCGTGTAGGCAGACTCACCAAGAAGATGCCCACAAAAGGAACCACAGTCAGGGCTTGTGTGGTATGCCGCACTGAATGATTTGCTAAATGTGACAATTCAACTGTCCTGCTTTGCTCCCCAAAAAAAGTTGCCATAGCAACACTTATGAAGGAAGAGATTTTGAACTGTGGGTTTTTCTACCTTCAGTCGGCTTAGCGTTGCATGGATGGACACTATTTGCTTTGGAAAGGAATATTTCTGGAGGCTAAAAATAATATCTTGGCCCAGTTTCCAGTAGTACTCCCTCTGGACCAGAATATTTACTGTACCAAATCTACTTCTACTTGGTCAGTAAAGTGCTTTCAGCATTCTTCCCAGTTTGTACAACAAATCAGGTGACTGAGCAGAAAACCATCATAATACAAACCTTTGTTTTGGTGAAACTTTGTTTACAATTCATTGTTTGGGATTCAAATGACCCCACTGCTGTTTGTTTATAATTACAAAATCAATGTTTTAACAGAGTATGTTTCTCTTCTGACCCTACTGAAAGCATTAAATGTATCTAGTAATGTGTCTAGGAAAGTGGTAACCCATCCTGCCACAAACTGACGTTGATGAAGATGACAAAATATGGGAACGACCATAGTGCAAATGTTTCATGCGTAACGTTGCTTATGTTTGGAGTCAATTCAGACTTCTAAAAACCCCAAATAACAGAAATCATATACTTATTTGGGAGCAGTGGTGCTGCCCTCAAAAGTATTGTCATAACCAATCACAGACAGAGCACATGAAAATCCGTTGTGGTTTACAGAACATGAAAGTTATTTCTATCCACTGTTACCTGGATGGAGTGAGAATGTGTCTCATACACCAGGAGGTGTTGTTGGCTCCGAGATACGAGTTCCTCTCTGTGTCCTCGGACGCAACTCCAATCCTAAACTCTGTCCCATCGTCCACCTCAACTTCCCAGTAATGCCGGCCTCTCACTGGGATCAGATCCCCCAGGACAGCTACACACCTGAACCCACACAGTCTTATTTTACATATCTGTATTCTAACCTGAAAAGGTTCCAGTTATCTCCCGTCACACAAGCAGCCATTGTATGCTTTACCTGGTAAAAGTGTTGTTATCATCTAAGGCCATGGCGCTAATTGGCAGCTCCTCGTCTCCATAAAACACGGTGAAGCCGTCTTCAGAGATGGACAGGCAAGGATGGGCGGTGTCCTCCAGGAGGTAGAATAATGTGCCTGCACAGGTAAACGACATTAGTTATCATACGAGGGTGAAAAAGCAGTGACGGAGTGCATTAAATAAAGTACTGTATTTAAATACACTTTTGATGCACTTCGTATTTAAGTATTTCTATTTGATGTTACTTTGAACTTCTACTCCACTGCAATTACTGAACAGCTATATTAAGTTACCTATAAAAAATAAAAATAATCAGGGAATAAAAAAATAAAAGTTTAGTATAATGAATAAGGGCAAAAAAGTATGTAAAAAAAAAAAATCATGAATTAGTTAGTGTATTATGTAGAAAAAAAGTCATTCAGTATATTAGGTCAGAAAACGTCAGAATATGTTGAAAAAAGTTATATGAAAATGACCACCTCAATCACTTAGAAGTTACTTCAGTGGTTCCCAACCTGGGAATCAGGACCCACAAAAGGGTTGCCTGACACTATATGAAGGACTTTTATTTCAATGCTTTAAGTACCATGAAGAGGCTGATCCACGGTGCATCTCACCTGTTGTGGACACAGTAATAACGTCACTCCTGTCGCTGGGCCCGCCGATGTTGACTGCTCTCACAGAGATGAGGTAACGGCGGCCTGTCTGCAGCTGGATCAGACACTGGCAGGTGGGCACGGCTACTACCGACCTGAAGGATTAACCAATGAGACAGAAGGCTGATATCATTTCCTTTTGAAATATACTAAATGCACAATGATGTCAACTTTTTGGATTGTCTTATATTCCCATACCTCTCCCAGAGTGTAAAGCCTTGAAATAACATTTTGTCTCACAACTTTTGAAATACTCTGAGGATAAATGGGGTGTTTCACTAAGAAGTGTGTCATAGTTGGATCACAGACTCATTTCAGTTAATAATGTTTAGCCTCCTCTGTGCAGAAAAACACAGGCTATTCAAACGAATGGGTTTGACTGTTCTCTGAAGTGACCACATGAAAAATGAAAATTACCCCAAATGTGACAAGACAACAGTGCTGCAGGAGCTGAAGCTAAGAATAGATTTTCTGGGACAGAGTGTGTCTTGATTCAGCAGCTCTATAACCATGGGACCTCAAAAACCCCAGGCAAGCACTATCACAGGCCTGTTTATGGATGAAGCAAAAGCCTTATTAAGGACAGGCCAGTGAAGATGCATTTTAAAATCCAGTAGAGCTATTTTTAGTTTACCTTTGTGTGCAAACTCTTATAAATAAACATGGCATATTTCAATAAAAGCACAAGTGAAACTTGAGCTTGTTTCTATGTAGAATCTGTGGACTGCAGGTGTATGTTAATAACACAGTTCTTACTCAGCAATGCCGCTCTCTGCGCCATCAGTGCCCATCTCACTGAGCTCCACAGTGTAAGAGTCCACAGGGTTGGTGTTCCCCGACTCCCAGCGGATCAGAGCAGCCTCTGGACAGCTAGTGCACTCCCTCTGCTTGATCACTGGAGGCGACGGCACTAGAGAGAGAGAGAGAGCGCGAGAGGAATCAACCATTTAGATTGTATTCTTTCGAACATCAATCATGAGAGGCTGGAGTGATTACAAAATAAGAGAACAAACCTGGCGTGAGGGTGACATCCTGAGACAAGTTGAATAACTCCTCGTGTATTTGTAGGAGAGCAACATGTATTACCTGTCATGTATAAGGTCTTCTCGCTCACTGGGCTGATGCCTGTGGTGTTGGTCGCAGTCACCCAGAGTTCATACTGAGCATTCGGCAGCAGATCTGTCACTGCGCAGTGGGTCTCTTTCACTTTTACCTTGCTCACTGAAAAAAAAGCAGAGATTTAAATTGTGGCTGCTCTGATCAAAACCACATCCCCAGTATCCTTCAGAGGAATCACAGATTCCCACATCAGCAGATGCCAACAGTAGATGGTGTTATCATGCAATGTGACTGTGTTATACCATGTGGTGCACAGGTGCTGTCTGCTGGCTTGTCCTCCAGCACTGGTCTGTAGTACAGCTCATAGTACTCCACCGTGTCGTCGGAGAACAAGCTCCAGCACACACGCAGGGACGTCTGGGTGGCAGAGTTGGGCATCTGTGGGTTGATGACCGGGGCAGACGGAGCTGTTTTTATATTAGAGAAACATTATTACAGTACATTAAGATAGTTTAAACACCGACACCTTTGGGTCAGTTCCTACATAACAGGTGAACTGGGGGATCAGTGTGTAAATCAGACCTGGGACAACGTTGATGGAGTCCATCATGGTTTTGACATCTGACAGGTCAGCGAGTGGGGTGTCAAACTCGAGACTTGTAGACAGCGTGAGGTCAACCTGCTCTTTGGCAAACTCCTTGATTCTGGTTTAGTACAAGAAGAAAACGAGCTTTGAATAATAAGATGTATTATCTAGGGTAAAGCTGCTTGTGTCATTTAGAGCACTCAAAATATAGTCAGTAGTTTGACAAAAAAAATCTCAATGCTGTGCAAAAAGCTAGTACGAGGACCATGAGGACCTTGAGCACTGACTTTTATGTCAAACTACTTTTTCCAAGGACAAGAATTTACTTTCACTCTGAAAATGTGTCTACTTAAATAATATTAGTCTGAAGGCAAAAAACACACGGAAACACAGTCTTGGCCCTGTGCCACTAACGGTTAGTCATTTCAAATCACAATGCAGTCACGGCCACACCATGTGGCATACTCACTGAGCAGCGTCATAATTACCTTTTGATGGTGGGCATAACTGCCTGTCGATAAACGTCAAAGAAAATTTAAGTCAAATATAAATGAAGAAATACTCATCAACATTTCATATCCCAGATCCCATTAGTCGTGTTTTTTGTTTTTGGACTATGACGGCTAAATCCCCGTCTGAAATCATTTATCATCACGTATACGGCTGCACACACAAACACAAGCTAGGACACACACGAACACAAGCTAGGACACCTTGAGGAAAAGCCTCTTGTCTTGGCTGCGGTAGACCTCCTGGGCCGTCTCAATCAGCTCCTTGGAGGCATCCATCGCCTGACCACAAGCCAGCAGCTGCTTGTACAGGGCCTCCATCTTGCCCTTCTTCTCCTCCTCCAGTCCAGCCGCCCTGTCGTCGTATCGCTGAGACAACGTCTGTAGCACGTCGTTGTAGTGCTGCTCCAAGTGCTGCTCCTGGCGGCCAAAATTCTCCTGCACATACATTTAGATGATCATAGCAAGAGGTTTGCACATGTGTTATGTATTCGACAAAATGTGGAAGGAAAAGAAAAATGAGGAGAGGATGGAAGATCAAGGGAGGCAATGAATGAAATGTTCAGGCCATTCAGGAGACACGCATGGATTTACAAAACTGAAATCTGGAACTGAATTTCTGTCTTTAATAAAACAAGTACACATTACAACAAACAGTTTTACTAAACCCAAAGTCTTTTGACAATGACATTTACCTCCACAGTGAGAAAGATCTCCTCCAGATGACTTGCAAAGTTCTCCATCTCAGCAACTTTCCCTTGCAGACGATTCCTGGTTGTTACGATCTCACTCTGAAAACAGTTGAAAGTCACACTTTCAATTCAAACCAGTAATATGAACCATTTTTCAGCCTCTGTTGTCAGGACGTTCTGCTCACGTCTGTGGTTTGGTAAAAGAAATAGCTTTCATGTGGACAGCTTCATCTTCAGAGAGTTAGCTACAAGGAAATCTGAAATGATATAAGTCCACAGTCCTTAAGGGGAATTTCATTGCCATTTTTAAGGAAATTTTAGGATGTAGAGTTGCTAAGAATTGGAGTGTTTTAATGTCACATTTTTTCTAGGGGTGCTGGTTCTGCATTTATGCACCAAGCCCCTCTAGAAAAAGTTATTTAAACCCAAGAAACCTTTGAGGTTGAACAGAAAATGTTTTGTTCATGCATCATGGGCCAAAGCCAAGTTAGTGTCCGCACCTCAGTTTCTCCGTCTTTAAACACATCATCATGTCCATCTTGTGCCCCAGTGGGAGACAGAAGGCTGTCCTCCCAGGCTTCAAAGATAAGGGACTCGTTGGTGTCAGCAGAAAACCTCTGGAAGGTGGAAACTCCTCGGGTCGCCCTCGCGCCTCCGTCTGCCATGGTGGTCGACTCTCTGCTTAACTCTTGGTGCTCAGCTTCCTCTGCTATCACATCCAGTCTGCCTCCTCTGATCTCATACAGGTCCATGAGGAGAGGGACTGCGGGAGGTTTACAATCCATTTATGATTCAAGTTACTGATAAAAAAATAATTTTACTCCAACCCTTCCTGTTCTTACCCATACCAATCTATAGTATCAATCTACATTGAGACCACTATTCAAATGAACACAATATGAAATCTCAAAACTACACTCTTCCAACTTGAACCAAGCAACTTGCATGTGCAGAAAAATCAGTTTGTTCTTAAATGATCAATAATGAACGAGCAGCAGAGAGCATATTTACCTCGATACTTCAGCAACCCAGTCTGTTCTAAACAGCCATTTCAGGCCAACAGTGGTGTCCCGACAAACCAGCTCAGCAAGCAGCTGTAACCAACGCTCACCCAGAAGCTGTGACAGAAATAGACAGACTCGGATTGCTCAAATGTCACAGGCATGCCAAACATCAATGTTGGAAGTTAGTTATACATTTATTTTTTTTAAAAGGCCTACAATTAAATAAATTAAAATACACTAATTATAGGCATCAGTTTTGTTTACACTGTAAACATTGAAACCGGTTTCAGCTTTCATTTATTGCTATAAGGAGGTGGAATTCCCCCAACATGTGATTTAAAGGTCGAAGTTGAACACAATACAGGGGACATTATGGTGCCTTCAGGGCTCCTCGTAAACTCCCAACTAGGTCATTTAAAGGCTTTTGTGTATCCGAAATATCCGGATGGAGCCCCCGCGCGCTCTTTGGGTACCTCAGTAATCAAAATTCAAAGCTAGCACATTTTCCATAACTGTGGCTATGGAAATGACGTTAGAAATGAAGGAACACTGACCCGCTGAACATGAAAAGCAAGATGAAGCAATACACGTACCGTAACCAACACTCGGAGTGGTGTTGTACTCATGTTTCTTAACTAATGTGCGATATTTATCAATAAACGTGACCACAACACTAGATTCATCCATTTGTAAAACCGTTCATGACCAGTTTCTCCACAGTTCAGGATATGTCCGATGTCCTTGAAGGCGGCTTACGTCACGCAAATGGCGGACGAGGTAAACAGAGCCAGCAGCTTCTCGGAGGCCAAAGTGAAAGACTTATTTTCAAGATGAACAACGTAGAAATCGAGCGGATAGACAGTCTGGAGGGCTGGGTGGCCGTTAAAACGAACATATTTGAAGAAGCCGAGACGTTTAAGCTGGGCTTCATCGTCCAGTGGAATGTCATCGAGTGTAAGTTCGCTGTCACCTGCCACAACAGGACGCTACAGCGGCAGAAACGCAAAGCCGAAGTGGCTCCTGGCGACCCTCAGATGAGCTGGGCTGGACTCTTTTCCGTGCGCGACTTGAGACACATCCACCAGCAGTTTAAATGCGTGGCAGACATCTTGGTAACGTGCTTCCCGGATCTGTCAGAGTTCGAAGACGGCAACATTTGGGACTTGCTCTTCCTGAATCGGAGGTCCGGTCCGGAAGACGATGAGGAGAGGGACTTTGACTCGCCGTGTCGGAAACTCGAGAAATACTTCAGCACAGCCATCGACATCTGCGGACGGAAAATTGTGCTCGAGACGTTGTTCGCGCAGGATGAGCGGGATGTCGATGAGTACTTTGAGAACCTACAGGAGTTCAAGAGGAAGACCATGCAGGAGGAGATGTCGAGGGCGAAGGGCCTCGTGCGCCTGGTGGGTGAGAGAGAGGGGGGGGGGGGGGTCACATGTGGCCATGCAAGGCAAGTTTATTTGTATAGCACATTTCAACAACAAGGTAATTCAAAGTGCTTCACATAAAACCATTAAAAGCATCAAAACATAAGGCAAAAGAAAAGGAGATTTAAAAACAATTAAAGAAACAGTGTAAGAAATCAAATTCAGTCATAAAAAGTAGAGGAGATTTAAAACATACATTGAAACAATAATTGAAGTAGCCAAGGCCTCTGCTCTGGACCTGTCCTCTGCTACTTTCTTTTAAACTTCGCCCGTTATCAACGATTCATCGGTTAACTCAAGATTTGCGCTCTCGTACAGAAACTCCGTCGAGGATACTCTAAGCAGAGATATCATGTTTTTTCACTGGACGCTACCCACAATCCTGGTGTCCGGAGACTTGATGTCTTGATAAGGTAATTTTCACATGTCTCCCTGAGACATTACGCTGCACGCAATCAACCATACACTGCCGCAATTCTGCAATTACTCGCACACAAACCACGTCAGGAAAAGATCTCTGCCGATCTGCGTTTTATAGTGTACGCCTTGCACGAACTCGGTCCCGGAGGAAATGGCGATATATTGTGCAGTCCTTTTAAAACCATTAAAAGCATCAAAACATAAGGCGAAAAGGAGATTTAACAGCAATTAAGAACAGTGTAAGAAATAAAATGCAATAGTAAAATGCAGAAATGCAGGAAATTGATTAATATATTAATTGAATGTGGTTCAATTAAAGGCAGCAGCAAACAGAAAAGTCTTCAATCTTGATTTAAATGAGCTGAGGGTCTCAGCAGACCTGCAGCTTTCTGGGACTTTGTTCCAGATATGTGGAGCAGCAAAACTGAACGCTGCTTCTCCATGTTTAGTTCTGACTCTGGGAACAGATAGTAGACCGGTCCCAGACGACCTGAGGGGTCGGGATGGTTCGTAAGGCAGCAGCAGATCAGAGATGTATTTTGGCCCTAAACCATTCAGTGCTTTGTAAACCAACAGTAGGATTTTAAAGTCAATTCTTTGTTGGACAGGAAGCCAGTGCAAAGACATCAGAACTGGGGTGATATGATCCACCCTCCTGGTCTTAGTGAGGACTCGAGCTGCAGCGTTCTGAATCAGCTGCAGCTTTCTGACGGACTTTTTACAGAGACCTGTAAACACACCGTTACAGTAGTCCAGTCTGCTGAAGATAAATGCGTGGACAAGTTTTTCCAAATCCTGTTGAGACATAAGTCCTCTAATCCTTGATATATTCTTCAGGTGATAGTAGGCTGATTTTGTAATTGTCTTGATATGGCTGTTCAGGTTGAGGTCTGAATCCATAACTACACCTAGATTTCTGGCTTGGTTTGTGGGTTTTAACATCAGTGACTGAAGCTGAGCGGTGATTTTCAATTGTTCATCCTTGGTACCAAAAACAATTACTTCTGTTTTATCTTTGTTTAATTGAAGAAAATTCTGGCACATCCAGATGTTTATTTGTTCAATGCAGTTACCCAGCCCTTGTATGGGATTATAGTCCCCTGGTGACATCGTTATGTAGATTTGTGTGTCGTCTGCATAGTTATGATAACACACTTTGTTGCGTTCCATAATCTGAGCTAGTGGAAGCATGTAGATGTTAAACAGAAGAGGCCCCAGTATTGAACCTTGGGGAACACCACATGTCATTTTAGTCAGCTCTGATGTGTAATCAGCTACAGACACAAAGTATTCTCTGTCCTTCAAGTAGGATTCAAACCAGTTAAGTGCTGTGCCAGAGAGTCCCACCCAGATGTTTAGTCTTTCTAGGAGTATGGCATGGTCGACCGTGTCGAATGCAGCACTGAGATCCAGTAACACTAAGACTGAACTTCTGCCATTGACTATGTTTAAGTGGATGTCGTTGAAAACCTTAACAAGAGCAGTTTCAGTGCTGTGGTGCTGTCGAAAGCCTGACTGGAAAACATCAAAGCAGTTATTTACGGCCAAGAAGTTGGTCAGCTGTTGGAAAAACGCTTTTTCAATTATTTTACTTAAAAATGGGAGGTTTGATATTGGCCTATAATTTTTCATCGTTGTGGAGTCTAAACTAGCCTTCTTTAGGAGCGGTTTAATAACTGCTGTTTTTAGGGCTTGTGGGAAGACACCTGAGAGAAGGGATGTGTTTACAATATGTAAGAGATCAGTGGTCATGCAGTTTGAAATATTTTTGAAAAAGTGTGTTGGTAGAATATCCAAGCAGCAGGAGGATGACTTCAGATGTTGTATAATGTCTTCTAGGCTTCTACGGTCGATTGAGTGGAATTGTGTCATGATATTTGAATGGATGTTATTCAGAGATCGGGACAACACATATCCTGTGGTTGGTGTGGAGGCACTGACTGCTTGTCTAATTTTCTGAATTTTGTCAGTAAAAAAGGAGGCAAATTGATTGCATGCCCAAGTGGATTGGAGCTCAGCAGCTACCGACACTGGAGGGTTTGTTAGCCTGTCGACGGTTGCAAATAGGGCGCGTGTATTGTTCTTGTTTTTGGTTATGATGTCAGAGAAGAATGACTGCCTTGCATTTCTAAGTTCCAAATTATAATTGCGAAGTCTCTCTTTATAGATGTCACAGTGAACCTGGAGATTAGTTTTTCGCCACCTGCGCTCAGCTTTCCGACACTCTCGTTTCTCTATTTTGACCAGCGTAGCATTTCTCCAAAGAGATCTTTGCTTACCCGAGACAACCTTCACTTTAGTGGGTGCAATGGCATCAATAATATTTTTAACTTTAAAATTGAAGCCATCTACAAGCTCATTGACTGAGAGGCAAGAGAGGGCTGGTGTGGAGGAGAACTTCTGAATAAATAGTTCACTGGTGTTTTCAGAGATGTAACGCTTTGTCACAACCTTGGTTTGGACATTTGTGTGCAAGAAGATTGCACTCTCAAAGAAAACACAGAAATGATCAGAGAGTGCAACATCAGTCACAGCAACCTTGGAAATGTTTACACCTTTGGTGATGATTAGGTCCAGAGTGTGCCCCTTGTTGTGGGTGGGTCCTGTCACATGCTGAGTCAGATCATAGTTATCAAGGACACCACATAGTTCTATATAATCTCTGTCCTGGGGATTATCAACATGGATATTGAAATCACCAACAATAACAACACAGTCAAAATCAATACAGATTACAGACAGCAGTTCAGTAAACTCATCAAAGAAGGTTGCACAGTATTTAGGTGGTCTGTAAATGTTTAGGAATAAAGCTTGAGTGGAATTCAGAGCCACATATTCAAAAGAACCAAAATGACCAAAGGACATCTGCTTGCATTGAAGAGAATCATTAAATAAAATAGCAACTCCACCTCCTTTCTTATGCGCTCTTGTTTCGCTCATGAAACTGAAGTTGGGAGGTGTTGATTCAATAAGAACAGCTGCACTGTTATCTTGATTTAACCAAGTTTCAGTTAAAAACAAAATGTCCAGTTTGTGCCCAACAATAAAATCATTGATTAAAAATGTTTTTCCTGACAGAGACCTGACATTTAATAAAGCTAAGTTTAATGTGGTTAAAGCTTTCTTTGCCCAATTTATTTGGACAGGCTGACGAGGAATGTATGCTAAGTTTGATAAGTTAGCATGTTTACTATTGTTTCTTCGCAGCCTCACCTTTCTTTTTCTATAAACTTGCAGGACAGGAATTGAAGCGGCTAGCTGCATACAGGGCCCCGACGTTTCCTGGAGAGAGTCATTGGTGTCATTAGCCTTGTAGCCTGGACCCAGAAGATATCAATTATTTCCGTTATCATGTAGGGGAGACAGAAGATGGTTGTGGAACCGTCGAGGAGTGTGGCGAGGAGTGTGTTTGGTCCCAGCAATGACCAGCTTTTCCATGTGGTCAGTGAACTCCAGGTGGGGGGAGGATGGGGAGAGTGTGAGAGAGGAAAGGGACCTGGATGGAATTTGGGGGGTGGCAGTAGGTGCTGGGGAGGGAGGTAACGACTCCTCGTCTGGGAAGGGTGTGGAAAGTGGGAGATCGGAGGCGAAGGCGGTCCCTGATGATGAGGTTGGAGACTCCTCCTTTTGGCTGTCGTTAGGCAGGGGCATCCTTCCCGTAAGGTCTCCATGGCGATGCTGTGTGGTTATCTCTTGTTTAGACTCCTCTTGTATCTTGTCCTTGGCAGTAGGGACAGACGGGTGACGCAGGGAGAAAAATAGGTTTGAGGTAAACAGTTTTACCCCTGACGTGTTCAGGCAAATTCCATGCGCTGCAAAAAGATGTCTGCGCTCCCAGAAAAGGTAGAAATTGTTGATAAAATGTACTGAATGGTCAGCACATGCAGTTGACAGCCATCTGTTCAGTGCAAACAGCCTGCTGAATCCTTCATCTCCTCCTCTGACTGGTGGGAGAGGGCCACTGATAAACACCTCAGCCTTGACAGAGCACACTGTATACACACTCCAGTTTATTAGGGACACCTTGCAGTCTAATACAACAACCCTGCAATAAATACTTTGAGGATGGTACTACTTGGAGGTGTTTCTCATATTTTGTCAAAATATCAGCGAGGACAGACAGAGACGCGTCTTAGTGTGACACAATACAATATTCACATTTTGTTGACTTAATTTGTGTCCATGAGGATGGACAACAAATGTACTATTATACCCTTTGAGAAGGTAGCTGCTGTATTAGACTGCAGTAGTTTTATATGTGTATTATCGACACATACTGTACTCTAGCACTGAAGGTTCCACAGAACCAAAGATCATGTTTCGTTTTGATGATTGAATATCAATCGTTTTATGCTTTTTCCCCCGGCCTGTCCATGTTACCATCTTCGTCTCTGGCCCGTGTGCATCACAGCCAAAACCACATGACTAATAATCCGATGTTTTATGCACTCAAATATACACCTGCACAAGCCAGATGAGTACTTTCAGACGGAACCTTTTACTTGAAAGAAATAATGAGGATGGAGGATTTAGTTCAGCTTGGGAAACCTCTGTAGCAGGAATAGCACCACACAGTGGTGTTACAAGTCAACTATGACACAGCAAACCTTCTGCTCACTTGCTGTGTTCAACCAAAGCTATGGATGTTGCAACAGCGGCAGCACTGTTTTTTTCCAGTCATTTTTGCCCTACAAAGGAATGTACCTTGACAACCCCATTTGCTTGTTACACAAGTAAATATCATGGTGAGAGATGCCTTACAGTATGATGACAGCCAGCCATCCACTCCACGTTTAAAGCCAAGAGATACAAGACACTGGAGGAGAGTACAGTGTAAACAGCATCAGTACGTCACTACAGCCGAATGCAATCTGATGCAATAAATACACTTTTAGATCGTGTGATGCTTTTGTTGACACTGCGTCAGACAGCAGAATCGACACCATAGTTTGAGGCGTTATATTTAATTTGTATTAAATCTTACAGCTGAACCTCATTAGTGTTACATTTTAAATACATAACCTCACTCCCCTCTACCTGGCAGCATTTCAGTTATTGATCAAGCTGACCTAGGTGCACACAAGGTCTGTGGTCTAAAGGTGTCATCACTTGTTTGTTAATAACACGTTAGGAGACTTCAGTGGTGAGTGTCAGAGAGATGACTCCAGTAATCCAGTGGTAATGAACCACCCTGAGCCCACCCGGTTCTAAATGTTTTATTCTGAAAGGACGACTATTATCCCTAAGACTCGGCTGTGGGCTCAGAATAAACCCAGGTAATGGTGTGTATGTCTTCCATGTTTGCAGCTTCTGCAGAGTCATGGCAGAGCAGACCGAATGGTCGCGCTGCTCAGCATCTACGAGGAAGAGGACGAGGCCTACCAGGACCTGGCCACCGTGGCCACCACCTTCTTCCAGTACCTGCTGCAGCCTTTCAGGGACATGAGAGAGCTGGCCTGCCTCTACAAGATGGAGATCCTGGTAATTACAGACATGTATTTAGCAGCTGTGGCCTTTTCAGGATATGGGGAATGATTATATACATACTCTGCAGCTTGTCTTGGTATCTAAATATTGAATCTATTCTCATCAGGAATTTAAATGCGCCGCTAGTTCTTGTATTATATGCAACAGTCGCTCTTCCACTAAGCATCACTGTGCAACCACTAGCCTGCTTCGTTAGGGAAAACACAATACTCATACAGCACGAATGGAAGGATTGGCCTGTTTCCCCTCATACCTGTACACACATGATGGTGAAGTGATTGACACGATTCGATATAGTTATGTCTCATTCAAGCTAAATGTGAGGTCAAATTTGATTTTCTCACTGAACAAACTTTGACTAAAAGCTGAATGTATAATACAGCGGGTAAAATAGGTATTGAACACGTCACCATTGTTCTCAGTAAATATATTTCTAAAGGTGCTATTGACATGAAATGTTCACCAGATGTTGGCAACAACCCAAGTAATCCACACATACAAAGACATCCAAACAAATAAGTTCAGAAATTAAGTTATGTGTAATAAAATGGAATGACATAGGGAAAAGGTATTGAACACATGAAGAAAGGGAGGCGCAAAAAGGCATGGAAAGCCAAGACACCAGCTGAAATCTATCAGTAATTAGAAAGCACTCCTGGCCCTTGTCAGTGCAAATTAATATCAGCAGGTTCAGTCCCAACTGATGGCTTCATTACCAAGTTGTACCAAGAAACATCTCATGATGTGTAAAAGCATAGAGCTCTCTCAAGACCTTCATAACCTTATTGTTGCAAAACATACTGATGGCATTGGTTACAGAAGGATTTCTAAACTTCTGAATGTTCCAGTGAGCAGTGTTGGGGCCATAATCCGGAAGTGGAAAGAACATAATTGCACCATAAACCGGCCACGACCAGGTGCTCCTCGCAAGATTTCTGACAGAGGAGAGAAAATAATTATCAGAAGAGTCGTCCAAGAGCCAAGGACCACTTGTGGAGAGCTTCAGAAAGACCTGGAATTAGCAGGTACAATAGTTTCAAAGAAAACAATAAGTAATGCACTCAAGCGCCGTGGCCTGTATGCACGCTCACCACGCAAGACTCCACTGCTGAAGAAAAAGCATGTTGAAGCTCGTTTAATGTTTGCTGCGCAACATTTAGACAAGCCTGTGAAATACTGGGACAATATAGTCCGGTCAGATGAGACCAAAATTGAACTCTTTGGATGCCATAATACACACCATGTTTGGAGGTCAAAAGGCACTGCACATCACCCCAAAAACACCACACCAACAGTGAAGTTTGGAGGTGGGAGCATCATGGTGTGGGGCTGTTTTTCAGCATACGGCACTGGCAAACTTCTTATAATTGAAGGAAGGATGAATGGAAAAATGTACCGAGACATTCTCGACACAAATCTGCTGCCATCTACCGGGATGATGAAACGAGGGTGGACATTTCAGCGAGACAATGATTCAAACACACAGCCAAGAAAACTCTCAATTGGTTTCAGAGAAAGAAAATAAAGCTGCTAGAATGGCCCAGCCAATCACCTGACTTTAATCCAATAGAACATCTATGGAAAGAACTAAAGATCAGAGTTCATATAGAGGCCCCCAAATCTTGAGAGGCCCCTCAATATTTAAAGACTGTTTGTGTGGAAAATCACACCTGAGCAATGCATGCGACTGGTTTCTCCATACAGGAAGCGTCTTGAAGCCGTCATTACCAACAAAGGCTTTTGTACAAAGTATTAAATACATTTCAGTAAGCGTGTTCAATACTTTTTCCCTGTCATTTTATTACACATAACTTCATTTCTGAACTTGTTTTGTTTTCTTTGTATGTGTGGATTACTTGGGTTGTTACCGACATCTAGAAATTTCATGTCAATAGCACCTTTAGAAATATATTGACTGAGAGAAATGATGACGTGTTCAATACTTATTTTACCCGCTGTGGGTTAAGTGTCTGCATTCCATCCCAGAGCCTAAAGTTGTCCACTGTTTTTCTTGCCGTGGGTCTCTGCAGAAGTCTCTGGAGTTTGAGGAATTGGGTCCTAAGAGAATTGCAGCTCTGGAGAAGGAGGCGGAGGAGTGGAGAACGAAAGCAGAAGACGCAGTCACCTCAATTCAGGACATCACTGTCACCTACTTTGCACAGACTTCAAAGGCTCTGGCTGGTACATGTTGCTGTGTTTATGTCTCTCGTTTGTGTGTGGATGAATTAATGAATGATTTCTATTGCTGTCATTCCTCAGCACTCAGGAAATGAAGTGCAGTTGTCACAACTGCAGACAAACAAATCATATTTATATATTTCATATATATATATCTATATTCAAATCATTAAAAGTCCACAAAATACACTCATATTAATCTAAAAGAAATGAGCACTTATACAATAATATACCAGATAATTGTGCTGTGGGATACACGTCGTGCTCAAATTAAGCATTTTATATTCTTGTTGGAAGGAGGAAAAGAAAGAGAATAAAAAACGATAGGTTTGGCAGCCATTTCTTTATGTGGGCGTTATGTGGATTCCCACCTTGATCGGAGGGGAGATGTTTACAATGAATAAACCTTTTAGATGGACACACTCGTTCCACAATCTATACGGCTGGCAATTGTTGCTGTGTCTAAGTGCCTGTAAACCCAGCATTTACTTAACGTAAGACATCTATGCCTAAAAAGATATGTTGGGGAATAGAGACAAGGGAATCGGTTCGGGAACATAAATTACAAAACTTGCATAACAGCGTTTTATGAACTCTGACATTCTTTGACCAACTCAAGTTGATTAAGTCCAACTTTGTAAAAGTATCCGTGGGTATTTTGTCCGTGTTAATACATGTGTATTTCTACATACATATATGTGCTCTGTGTGATGCCCTTGTGTGCCTGTTCAGGTATGTTAAAGCAGATGGAGGAGGATAAGTGCCGTTTTGGAGCTGCTGCCTGGGCGTCTGCAGCTCCCAGACTGGAGAAACTGCGCTTCCTTTTGGCCAAAGAAACGCTGCAGCATATGAGAGCTGCAGAGATGTGCCTCAACCGCAAGAAAGACGGCATCAGACAAAGGGTGTGTGTCTTAAGTTTTTGTTTTTATCAACACAAACCACAGCCTTTCTGGTGGTTCTATATTTAGTCAGCAGATTCTATAATGGTGTATCGGACTCTCTGGTTTTAAGGCTTTAGTTTAGTAGCTCTTCATCTCTAGTGCCAAGGCCAACGCTGCTTTTGTAGTGGTTGCGAGTGTGTAGAGATGTGACACACTGAATCTTTCCCTTGGTATTCCAGTCTGATGTAAATATATGGCTGCTTTAGTCCTTTGATCTATTTTTAAAGCCTCTGTAAAAACAGAGAATCCCCTCGATGCACCCCCAAAACCTGCATGCATGAATGAGTGAGTGCGTCTGCGTCAGTGTACATACTCTGAACGTGCCAGCTACTGTAGATGCATACCTCCGAGTACAGGGGTGGGGAGCGTGTATTTTGGGTAAACAGCAGCAAAGCGCTTGTCGTGCTGCACATTTGAGCATTTTGGAAAAATACAGAGAACACCTTCAGCACCTTCACGTGGCTGCATTATTCATCTGATTAAACTCTTCTGGCAACATGACTCTGTGGCTCTTTTGAGTGCACCAGTATGCTGGCAGACACATATATGTATATATATATATATATATATATATATATATATATATATATATATATATATATGGCTTGGGATGAGCTGTGTAACATCTCAAATATCTATGTACTGTGTGTATTTATATTTGACACAATTCAAAGAGTTTAAGGACATATATATGCTTTGAATGAGTCAGCTCATTTACTACATATCAGGCATACTTAACATTACTTTCCTACCTGGCGGGTAGCTGTTGGTTTCAGCACATTTCATCAGAGCGTGAAAACAAACTTGCAGAGATGAAAAACTGGCTTGAGATAGGTTATCCAGCACAGATCCTTTGTTCTTCACCTGGTAATTGAAAGCAAAGATTATTTTGAAAACTCTTTGTTATCACATTTAAGGACACTTCCAAGCAGTCTTACAAGCAATTGCAAGTGTCAAGAAATCAAAGTCGGAAGGCAAGAAATAAGAATTGCAGACGTCATGAAAGGGATTATGTGGCTGACTTTAAGCGCAGATCATTCAAGGAGCTTTTGAACACAACAAGAACAGTCTTTTTTTGAACTGCTTGCAACTGCCTCACCATCTCTGAGAGAGGTTAGTGTATCAAGTTCCTGCAAGTTAATTGCATACTGAAACTAGAAAGGAGCAAGAGTGCAGATCGACCACTGTCATTGCAGGGTAAACACAGGTGTAATCAATAACATTGTAATTATGGTAAATAGAATGGTGCCAGAATTTATTTTATGAATTACACCTGTGTTTACCCTGCTATGTCGTGTCAAAATTACTGAATGAATACAACCCATACATGGCCAGACACTAATGGGCCGTAAAGCTTTGTACAACACACTTAATTCAAAGAACAAGGGGCGATGAATGAAGGCCATCGGCTAGAAGTCGACGTGTTAGACCACCTAAGACTGTGTGGTCTAACACGTCTTAAAATCTTAAAAACAAACTTAAACTCACCAGGCTGCCTGAGGTGACGTTACAGCAATGTGTATATTTGTAGTTCCGTTATCTGAGAGCCGCAGTGCTGCAGCCGCGTGAGCACCGGTAGTTCCGTTACGCTTGCCGTACTGATGCCGGCGCGAGGTGAGCGCACCTGGAAATAATGTTCGAGAGCGAAGGACCCGCAAGTTGGCACTGCGCGTGCGCTCGGGTCTTTCCAGACGAAGTTTACTGATAAAAGAATGAATGACATGTCTGAGGGTTTTGCATTCTTAAATCCTTTAGAAATAGGAAGTCTTAAAAGTCTACATTTCAGTGAATGTTTTGCTTGTTAAAATTGTTGTCAGGATAGTCAACCTTCATTTCCTTAAAATAAGTTGAAAACTTGACTTCTATCGTTATCGGGATTGTAAAAAGGCGAAGTCCATGAGTATGACTGAGATATGGGTTTGTTACAATTCCCCCTTGGCAGTGAGAAGGTTGGTTTATGGTGTGTTGCGTGTACGCGGCATAGAGACATGAAATGATATGTTTGCTGCAGCAGAATGAGTTTCGCCGTGGACAGACACAGAGGTGCACGCTCACGGACACACGCGTGACCTGGGGGAAGAAAATAAATAGGAATGGAAACCAGCAGCGAATTCAATCAAAACGTATGGTATTCTCTAGTCTAGAAGAAGGTCAGCCATACGTATACACAGGTATGCCCTTATATGCAGAGACGGATATATGATCCTTTGAAATGTTTCTGTTGTGGTGCAGTTGGGCAGCCTGTCTGGCAGAGTCAAGAGCCACAGAACTGATTCCAGGTCTGCGTCTGAGGACGACCAGCAGCAGGACACTGTGGACCAGCTGGAGCTGAAATTCTATGAAACCCAACTTGAGCTGTACGACACCAAGTTTGAGATCCTGAAGAATGAGGAGCAGCTGCTGATGGCTCAGATAGAAACGGTGCGACGGCAGATTAAAGGTAGATGACGCATGACAACAAGCGCAGATCTGTGTGCTGCTTACTTTCGAGAGAAAAAAATGCAATGACTGTGATCACACTGAATTGGTGTCCTTACACTAAAACACTTGAGCAACATTGATTTGAAGATATATGAATCACTCTATTTATTAACACTTCCTTTTGAAGACAGCATAATACCAGAAGCTATAAGTAAATACTGTCGCAAACCAGAGAGAAAAGGCTCACACTGGGAAACTGTTATTGGAATCCTAACACAAATTGCCATCTTTGCCTGAACAGTGTTTAAATGAATGCAGTAATAAAGTGAATGACTGCAAACATATTAACACTTATTAACACTTGACTTTTGCAGTATAAAAGCCCTGCAATCAATATTAGCTTACCTAAAGGGTCAGGTCACCTTAGCTACAACAGTTCCAGTTTTCACTGTACCCATGGATGTACAGTGGAGTAATACTGGATTATTCTCAGGCAGGTTCTGGAGTTACAAGGAGCATCTCACAATTTGAAAACCTGTGAAAGGAGGGGCAATGTGTTCTCCTTTTTCTGTTTTATTTTGGTGAACTGGCCCTTTAAAAATGGTTGCGTACGTTTTTGCGTGCTTTTTTGTATGGCCCATTTTTAGGCTGTGTGTTTGTGGTCGTGTTTTATTGGACTGCGTTACATTGTAATGTGTCTCATATATCACCATCCCATATAACGCTACACTGCACCTTCCTGACACAGTGTCAGTTAAGAGTTAAAAATCACATGTTACGCCATCTTTCACATCTTCGTCACACAACCGATGTATTGCATTACGTTATGATATACAGGCGTTTCTGTTTTTCTGGTCAGTCGGTGTCTTGTGCACAGGGTTTACTTTGGGGAAATAGTTTGTGCATGTAGATGTTTCCCTAATTGCTCCCCCTGGGACCAGTGATGTTTGCTTCCCAGTGGTGTGTATGTACATGCTGTGTGTCTGCCTGTCTGCGTCTGTTGCTTTGGCTGGTTCCAGGTTTATTTTCCCAACCAAAAAGCAGGAAGGAGTCCTCTACCACTTGCTGCTCGGTAAAGAAAGCGGGAGGAGAGAAAAATTTATGAAGCCTTTCAAAAGAGTAATACAGTGGGCAAGGATTTATTTGATGAGAAATCCCCTTCCTTTTTCACTCACACAACTGACACATGATGCAGATCACCTGGATTCTTCTATGCTCGTAAACATATTCACAAAAAAGAGCTGCTCTCGCCAGATTACGCCAACATTTCCAATTTACATGCAGCTGGTCAACAATGAAATTTCTCCCTTAATACTTACCATACTGCTGCATCAGCACTTGCTCTAAAATGCATCTTTGTCACGCAAAAACCTCTGAGAACCCGGCTAAGTGGCCCTGGAATCTGATAAAGGAAACTAGGTCTCCTGCTGACCACCAAAACAATAATCAGTTCTTTAAAATGCATGTACAGCACAACAAGGCTTGCTTGTCTGTCTATGCATAGTAGTTTACATTCCTAGTACATGTTTGCATAGTTGATTACCAAAATGATACCCGCAGCATCATGTCCTCTCTGTTGAATGCAGAATGCAGAGTGATGATGCAAGACTTCCACTTGTTTGAATTGACAGAGGGCAGCTTTGTGAACAGGTAACGGGGGAGTTTTGAGTGATTGGGCTGCACTTGTGTTGTAGAGCTGAAGGAGGAGGTGGTGTACTACGATGTGTGTGAGGATCCCGAGGAGCTGCAGAGCTTGGTCACACACACGGGTGTTCAGCAAACCGACCGTCCGGCTGTCAGCCAGCTCAAAAGACGCCTGCAGACCTTGGAGACCAAGAGAGGCAACATCTGTGTCCGACGAGCTTATCTCCGCAACAAAAAGGTGTGGGCGACTATACCGCCGACGCTCTCTGCCCCATCGCAAATGATTTTTAGTTCCACGGGTATACGATTTTGGCATTTTCCTCACTCTGTTCCCTTCTTACCTCAAATTGCTGAGTTTAAAATGTTTTTTTCTACTGTACTGTTTTATTTTTTAGCTGACAGACTAATTGAAGTGCAGTTGGCATTTTTTTCTCCTGCTGGCTGCATCTTAATTTGTCTGATTACATGAAAACATTTTACTGCTCAGATCAAAGTGGTTCGAGGCTATACAAATGAGGTAAAAAAAACGAAACGCTCTTCAGAGTAACCGAGGCGTTCTTTTTCCTCGTTATCAGTTTCACTGCAAGTTTCTGAACTTTGAAGGACATACTTGCTAAAGTACTATGGTATTTTGTATGTACAAGTATTGATATCCGTGTCCGTCTTTAGGATCAGTGCGTGGAGGCCAACGAGCAGAAGCAGCTTCCCGCCAAGCAGAGCTTCATGCTCTTCAACCAGCACCATCAGGTCCACCTGGTAGGTCGCCACAGAGATGATGCTCCCCGACATCCGGCAGAAGCCGCAAATGAAACCGGATCCGATTCTTTGACTCTTTGATACCCTTCGCTGTCTCCCTCTGCAGAAACGAGAGAAGAGGAAGGAGGAGAATCAGAGGAGGAAACAGTGGGTGGACCAGGAGCGAGAGAAGACTCTGAGCAGATTACGATCCTTCAGAGAGGTCAGGCTCTCTCTGCATCTTCTTCTTCTGTTAATAAAGCCCCAGAGGCTCCCGCTTAATTCAATACTTAAAATCCAGTCATTAACGACTTGACTTGGTAGGCGAGAGGTTACAGCGCACGCCACATAACCGTAATGTCACCTTTTCAATGAGGACATTTGTTGCCTGTCACATCCCTCTTTCTCTCCCGTTTCCTGCCCATCTCTTCACCGTCAAACTCTCCTAAGAAGGTGAAAATGTCCAAAATTGAGACTAACTGCTGTGGTTGTTAGTAGCGAGGACGAGAGGAGAGTAAGCGATAAGGGAGTACATTTTGGATCTTTGTTTGGGAACAGGGCTGTTGGGGTTTGGTGTACAAGCTATTTGGGGCAGAGATGTGTTTGGTCAATGCTGATACCACTGATATCAAACGCTCAACATTTCTAGCAAAATGTCAATTTTAGATTTTCCAACTCGAGCAGATTGGGAGGATTTTATTTTCTCTTTGTGTCAGCATTGTGTGTGTGTGTGTATTTTGTGCACAGTCCCTCTGTCACTTGTGGTTAAACTCAATACACTGTGAGACAAAGAACACTAGAGAGTGTGTGAGTGTCGTCTTGTGTCTTTGTCGTCTCTATCTCAGAACGTTGGACAAGATGATGTCCGTTTTTCTAAAACCATTTTCTGCCTCTTCTACCGTGTTTTTTAAGAGGCGACCGGGCCAGTTCATCCTGAAGACTCCTCAGTCCTGGATGTCTCCTTCAGAAGTGCCGTGTCCCTCCCAGCCGCTGTCCATCATCAGCCTCGGCCCCCCCGAAGGCCCCCCCTCCGTCCGCTCTGCACCCAGACGCAATAAAACAGCCAAGAAACAGCAGCCTAAAGACATCCCTGTCCAAATCTACTCTGCACCGCCACCCCCAACAACAACCTGCCCTACAGCACCTCCCCCTCCCCCGCCACCCCCTCCCCCACCACTGCCCCCTGGCATGCCTGCCCCACCTGTCCAAGCGGTGCCTTCCTCCAAAGACACACCGATGCCGCTCAGCGAAAAAGAGGAGCCTACTTTTTCAGCCAAGAACATGCTCAAACAAAATATAGGTGAAATACATGCACTACACGCTTTGTCTGTGACAAATACACACAAGAATGTTTTATTTTTAACAAATCCTCCTGGTGGATTTAGAAGGACTGTGCAAATCTGTCAGACTGCAGGGAAGGTTGTTTGTTTGTTCCAGAGGAAAGTGTGCATGGAGTGTGTGATGTGTGTGACTGTACATGGTGTTCTGTCCTGAATTCCCATCTTCCCCCATGGAGGAGGCATTTTATCTCAGTTGTGGCCCTGCTCATGCTCACTCTCAGCTCCGGGGAGACGGCAACGTCCAATCCCTGACGTGATATTTTCTGAGCTTTTTGTGAAATGGAGGTTATTCAAGGGGAAGCTGTTGTTTAAAAAAAGAGGTGGAAACTGTGCAGTCTTGCCTTGTGTGGCGAAAATGTTAAGATGCTCCATCAGCAGTGAAACTGCAAAATTACGGACAATGCATTCTTTCTCTCTAGTGCAGCTTCTCCCATCGTTGTAAACGCGTCTTCCTCTACTGTGTTATTACTATAGGAACAATGGATGAAGTGTTGGCCTCATTGCAACGTGGACAGAGTCAGCTTCGAAAGGCCCCCGCTCCCAGGACAGCGCCCCCTGCTGGGGACACGAGGAGCACTCTGATGTCTGCCATCCGACACGGAGTCACCCTGAAGAAGGTGAGAGGCCGAAGCCTACAGCTAGACTGACAAATTGGCCTGACCAGCGATATCGGCTTGCTGCAGATATATTGTATCTGTGCATGTGTCAGCCGATAATTTAGAAGCTGTGTCGCCATTGCAGTTTGTCGATCCGAGACCACTGACAAGTTGATGTTTCAGATGTAAATGATGGCATGAACGCATTAGTGTGACAGTTGACCCTTACAGACAGCAGAAAACACAGGCGTTAACATTTGCAATGGCTGTATTCCATTTAGCTGCTTCTGTTCCAGGGTCCTTGTGTTGTGCATGCTGGCTCACTGTCACGCCTACATGGTACAGAGCCATCGTTGATGTTATTATTAGTTACACCTGTGCTTTCAAGATGAGTCAAAAATATCCGCGTGAATAAATGTTGAACCCGAATGAAAAGTGGTGTTGAATCGACTCTCGTCGTGCTGTAGATGGTTCCTGCGCTTGGAGAAGTCCCGAGCAGCGGAAACAACGATCTGGAGCGCAGCATCAAAGCCGCCATGATGAGGATGAAGAAGGTGGCGGCGGATTCTGACGAGGAGGACAGAGGAGACGAGGATACGCACAGTGCAGACTGGGACAGCTGAGAAAAAAACACACACGTACCGATGAAGCTGTCCTCTTCCATTACCCCCGCTCAGTTTTCTTCACGGGTCTGAGCTACGGCTTACGTTGCTGCCAAATGTTCACCGAAAAGACACGGATGGGATTACGCCTCTTCTCGCGTAAACATTGCAGTTTTCAAAATAGCCCTGAGACGTTGTAATACATCCAAATCCAACCAACCAGCTCCACTGGCATTGCGCTCCAACGCTCATGAAGAAGAAAAGCCAAGCAGTAGTGCTGTAGTACAGCGTGTAAATGATTACATTTCTTCCAACTGGCCATTTAAAGGCCTTTTGTGAGACTGTCACACAGCACGGGACGCCTGAGAGACGACCACGCTACACTACTCCACTGTCACGAATACTCATTTTCCCCACATTGCCTCAACTCGGCTGACTTCCGTTACTTTGAATGTAATGAAATCGATTTTTTTTTTATTTTACTTGACTTTGCCCCAAGAAGGGCTACAGCACAGAGTTTTTCTCATTTTTTGCATTTTATTACTAGACAGAGAAGAGTTGTGTCCTGAAGTGCAGCAGTGTTAATTATTTGCAGCCTACAGCATGTTTAAAGTCTACGTCACTGTTTGTATTACAGGTTTGATGCACTGTCCTCCTATCCCTGTTTTTCTCTTTGTGTGTTTCCAGTGCAGGTCATCTGTTGTTTCTTCCTCTGTGATGCCATGACAAAAGAAGTGACAAGTTAAGAACACTAGATTCATTTTTGTTTTGTGTGACACAGAGCACTTACCGGAAAAGACAAGGATATAATGTATTATGTACACAAAAATACAATACTGTGTGGCCAACAGCATTAAACGGTTGGCAGAAGAAAGGATTCGTTGCTCAAAGATATGAAACTTGATCCGGTGTGTTGCAGACGAGCTGATGGCTGCGGCTGAAACACACTTCAGCAGCTGTGTTTTAATAATAAATGAAGACATGTTGGTTCATAAACACGGTTTGCTGACGATTTCGCGCTGTTGGGCCGGAGATCTTTTCTTGTGGATTGCCCGCGGTGTTCCCCGATCGCCACGGGTTCTCTGTACCTTTAAATAAGTCACACAGCATCTCAAGAGGTGTCTCATTAACCTGTGAGAGCGCTCTGGCAGATTAGTCACCCACCTGATGATGACGATTATGATGATGATGAACGTGAGAGTGAGAGATTTATCGGAATCCTCCAGGTGATCTGCGGGGAATGTGAATCATGCACCTTGGGGAGGACACACACACGTCAGGCATTTAGACGAAACCAGATGACACAGAGCGTCAACATGAAATTCTGCAGCCTGTCACTATGGCAACAGGAAGTCTCAGTGATAGTGCTCTCTCTCTCGCTCTCTCTCTCGCTCTCTCACACACACACAAACTCGCCCACTCATCGTCACACAATGAGCCTCGCAGAGTTCGACACAGCCATGAACAGCAGAGATGCTGTTGCTGCATCACCGCTCTGTGTCGATTTGTGTTTGATCGATACTGGCAAGGGTTTATCTTCTTTCACTTATTTTTCATTAAATTAATTCATAATTTAGTCTATAAAAAGTCAGAAAAGTGAAAATATCCACAGCTCTGCGAGGATGTACACACGTGAACCCAAGTGGTGCTTTAAGCGGAATGCTAAAGTCAGCATGCTCCCAACGTACCATGTTAACGATCCTAGTTCAGCATGTCGGCCTGCCGACACCTGCTGATTAGCACTGAACACAAAGTACAGCTGCAGCTCATGGGAATGTTATTAGTTTTGGAGATAAAAAGGACAGGACAGATTTAAAAACGTTGCCCTGCTGCTGGCCCAAGAGGAAATGTCAGCGCCAAAGTCATTAGGATGCGTCCTCTGGGGAACATGAATGTTTGTACAAAATTGAATGGCAATCCATCCAATAGTTGAGATATTGAAGTCTGGACCAAAGTGATGGAGCAACAGACATTGCCATCCCTAGGGCCAAGTCCTAAAAGTGACAACATCCAGAGCCTGCAGTAACATCTTTTTTTCGTTTTGTCCAAATTTAAATATCCCCTAAAGGCATTTACAGTTTTGTCCATAAAATGTCACGAAAATGCTGATCACAATTACCCATAGTGACGTTCTCACGTTGCTTCTTCTTTTTCAATAAACGGTCTTAAACCTAAAGATATTTAGTTTACTTTCATGTACGACGGAAACAGAAAATAATGTTTGGACTCTGTTTCAAAAGTAACTAAACGATTCATTTGATCATCAAAACAGTCGATTCATCGATTAACAAGAAAAGAATCGAGCGCGCAGTGTTTCAGCTCACAGGAGGAGAACGTGAGAAGCTTCTCAGAATGATGAAGCATTTTTCTTTTCACATTTAGACTTTTACATTTCAATGAATTAGTAGTGAAAATGAATAGTTGTCTGCAGTCCTACAACAGTTAATTTTCCATCAACTGATTGGTTGATCATTTCAGCCCTACATGGGTGCCGACTCTGCATATTAAGTCTTCCAGCCAGCTGATCTCTGAAGGGGAAAAAACAAAACAAGTTTCTTAGAAAGATCAACATCCAAGAGTCTGGCTGACAAAGAAAAGATGAATTGTTGGAAGGTTCCATTGGATCCATACTTCTCATTGTCAATCATTCAAACTGTTACAATAACAAAACAGGAGGGAGTGGGATTAAGTTGCCACAGCAACATGTCCCCTGATCCACCCCTGCAGCGCTGCGATGACGCTGGAGTTGAAGGTATTTTCCATCCCTCAAACAAGCTCATGTCTGTGTGTTGCTTTATTTGTTCTGATCTCTAAAACATGATCCGTGTCACTGACTGAATAAATCCCACTTCTTTTGCTGTGGTTATGTGCATCCGTTAGGATTACAGCTATATTTAGTGCTATGTAAATCAACATCAGAGACGAAGACGTGCGGTGGCGGAGCGTCTGTACTCGAGCCTCGATGGGACCCAGCTCTGGCGCCGTCGGTTCATTCCACCTCCTTCTCTGAGCTTCTCATCCAGGAAAAAATGCCTCCAGACTTTAATTGCAGCATATTAGTAAAGGCTCAGTGCCCTACACAGAACCCACAACACTGATTTGTGACTAAGTGGGGATTAGGTAAACCTCTCTCGCCAAAATGTGGCGCACTACTTTGAACTTCAAAAGAAGACACCAAACTCAGCGTTGTAATTAAACTAAATTTTAACAATTGTCAGTTCTATTTTACAATATTGAACAGGAGTCACAAAAGTGCACAAGAGGCATTGGTTTTAAAAGGAAGGATCACACTTTGTGTTCCAGGTTCAGGGGACAACAGTGGGGTTAAACAGAGAGAGATGTAAAATGTCCCTTCGTAGATCAAAACAGTGATGAAAAAATATATACACTTATAACATCATAGTATTACCCCGTAAATATGCCACCACAACATATGCCTTTGATTTCAAATGTACCATGTTTTCAGATGAACTTCCCCAAAAGCAGCTGCGACACCGTCCTGCAAACATATCCTCAGTAATTATAAAACCTCTGCATCCTGACAAGTTTTGTATATTTTGATATATTATCGTACATCTAAAGACATCACGTGAAGGTTGATTTACTTGGTATGTTCTAGAAACACGAGTTGCAGAGAGGCACCAAAATAAATAAATATGTAAAACAGAAACCAAGAATCTGCCAAACTAAATGTCATCAGTGAAGTACACTTTCACAGTATTCCCCCAACGAGTCCCCTCACCCAAAAATAACCACCACCATAACAAAAACGAGTGTGTAAGAAGCACATCAAAAGCCCGGGAGACATCTTTGTTCTACACATGGACAAAAATACTATTGCACACACACAAAGTCCTCTGAACACTACACGCATGGTAAAAGGGGGGCACCCGTTGTTATTTTGAGATGTTTCTGAAGGAAAGCTCCTAAAACAAGAGCGCGTTCCTTCTTCATGCAAAACAGAATCAAAAGGAGTGTTTACTGAAAACACCCACAAGAGAGTTGATGACTTCCTGCATTTTCTTCTCATCTCGTTGTATAAGTGGATGTTTGATGTTCATCAGATTTGCTGACAAAAATCATCGAGTTAATATTATGGTGATGGTCATCGCTTCTCCTCGCCAGGTAGGTGTACACTCACCTGGAGGCACTTTGTGTCACGGCCGCTTGTCCTGTATGTGCATAATGATCGAATGAGTACAAACTGTCTTCTGACACACCTGAGATAGACGAGAGGCAACAGCGAGCACAGTCTGTAGAAACATTTCATCTCTCATTCTCTGAGGGGGCCACAAGGATGAACACCAATTATTACGAGAGTGATGCTGATCAGCATCGTCTGTGCGTGTTCTTCATTTTAGCCCTTTTAAGTCCCCTCTTCTACTCTAAGCTGCCTGTGAATAAGTGCTGCAGCCTTCAAACAAAAAAAAAAAAAAAAAAGAAGACAGATGGACAGAATCTAAGAACCCATCACCAGCTTTTTAACAACAGAAACAGAAAAGTAAGCTCAAATTGTTACTCTTGATTTAGTTTCAGAAAGCCAGCGCACAAAAATGGAGCCATTTGGTGGAGCACGCTGGCCTTCCTCCAGCCAGTCCCTCCGAAAACATCTCTTTCTCACATGGTCGTGTTTATTAGAAGCCAAAGCTGATAGTGTCCGAGTGGCCATCACCTTGGGGGAGTAGGTGCCACATAGTTTCTGCCCTGAAGACACACTGTAGTGAATCCTTCGTACCTGACCTCTGACCCTTTCAGCTCAGTGCCACTTTACTCAGTTATCAACACCCAGCTTGGAGAGCCCCTGCCTGAACTCATGCAGCTCGTCTATCTTTCCATCCAGCAGATCCATGAACTTCTTCAGCTCGCCCTTCATGTTGCCCTGCTTTTGTTGACTGTCGTCTATGTCCAGCTGAAGACCCTCTACTCTCCCCTCCAGTTCCTTGTTCTTCGTCTCAGCAGTCTGTGGACGGATATTAAGGGAAAACAAAACAGTTACATTAGGGAGATCAAGTTCATGTCTTAAGAGGGATGTCAGATGGTATGATCTTTTGGGTGCATCTAAGCTGAGAAGCCAAACAAAAGACGGAGCTTTTTACAGCTACTATCACAAATGAGATGAAAGCAGTTCAACTCAGCATCTAGCTCCTTTGCATTGAGTGAAAGCAAGTCTTTCAGACTAGCAGGCGACACGGCTGACACATTAATGTCAAAGATACTTTTGAAGGGAGGGGTTTTGAATCGGAGTGCTAAATGGGTGTTGCGCCTGTATGACTGTCTCCTCTAGTGGACTCCTGAAACCTGATCTCCACGCGGGGTATCGTCTTTAAATAGAGAGGAGCCATGACCACGGAGGTAGAGTAGGAGGATTCATTTCTTTAAAAGAACTAAACTACAGAAAGAAAAGACATTTCAACAGTTTTGCTTCACCCATTACCTTTCATCTGAATGGACTGTGGCTACGTTTTCCATTTTGGGCCTCTGGGATAAATGGAGGTATTCGAGAAATCCCATTGTCTATGCGTCTGCTGAGTTTTGGTTGGTTGGCTAGATAAACTCCTGCTTCAGCCGATTCTGTTGTCACTGTCATTCATCCAGCTGGCTGTTGCAGAAACAAACCAAGCGGTCGAGCTTTGTGAAGCACAAGAACCTCAGGCATGCCACTGTTGGTTTTATTCTCCTCCCTGCCGCGGCTTGAAACATAACACATGCGTGACAGCTTGGATGATAAAATCCTGCTCTGAGTCAGTCAGAACAGGGATGAGCTGAGATGAGGTCATGTCAGGCTTGGCCCTGATTGGGCGTACGATCATTCAGCAAGCCTGGCACTTCTGGTTTCACAGAAAGTCTGATATTACTCAATGCGGAATCAGACTTGCCGAACAGGTGCTCTTTGTTACAAGGAAGACAGGATGTGATGGGAGTGAATCTTTATTGTTTTTGGCAACAGAAGATTCTCACACCCAACAACCCACACACCTACAGAGACGTTACCAGACTTGGTCATTAACGCTCTCAATCTACTTCAGCTGTTTTATAGTCAGAAAAACAGATTGTATCTGCACCGCTGGGAAACTAATAAGCCATGCTAGAGATGTAGTATCTCACAGATGAGGAAGAGGAACCCTTTTCAAAGAGGCAATAATCAACTGTGTTGTGCCAGGGATGGACCCGTGTTAATCGATTCATTAACCACAATGTGCGTCGGTAGACACGTGACGAGAATGTTGTGTCACCAGCCCTCAGGCAGAATGGTGAATAGGAACTCTCGTTCTCTACCTCCGTCTGAAAGCGCTGCTCACCCCTCAGAGCCTGCGTGCTACCTCGCTGTGACAGACATCATGTACTCGCACGTGCTGCGAGCTTTCATTTTCTGCTGTAAATCACAACTGAGAGAAAAGTGTTGGGGGATTCCTGGGTGCTTTGAACGCACCTGCAGTTTTGCAGTGATGCCCTCGCACTCCGCCATGAGCTGAGGGATTATCTCTGCCTGCTTCCTCAGGTTCTCCAACTCCTGGGGAAAAATAGATACAGAAACCGGTGAATCAAAAGCCAACAAAACATCAACAGCAGGTTGATTCTCTCTTAAGAACGTAATAGCTTATTTAACAAAAGAAGCCAAATGTTGAAGAAACTGTTCAATATTTTCGGGAGACTCATTTGCTTTCTTGCAGACTTTGATGAGAATATTGAGACCACTCTCGTATCAGTCTGTTGTGTTTCCAGTCTTTATGCTCAGCTCAATGTCTTCAGCTTCAGCGTACAGAGTGTGGTATCGATTTGCTCATCTAACTCTCAGCAAGAATAAAGGTAAATAGTTAACGTATAACTAATAAGTTTACTTTCCCAAAATGTCAAACCAATCATTGTAAAGTTGTGCAGCAGCTCCACAATAAACTTTGTCTCAATAAAATACTAAATTTATGTTATTATTTCAATCAATCTGATCAAAAGAGGAAGAAAGGAAGAATACAAGTCAGGCACTGGATGCCAGCTTTTTCGATACACGGTTCTTCAGACACATTTCAGGGGGACACAAACAAAGATGGTAGCGGTACAAAGCAGGTCAGGAACAACGGAAATCAAGGTAAAAGATCAGTGCTCTGTGCAAACAATGAGACTCCCTTCTGCAGGTCCATCGGTCACTGTTAGGAGCAATATGGCTGATACACAGGACTGTGGAAACACTGAAGCCCCCGAAGGACACGACTCTTTGCTCATAATCTTTCAAAAAAAAAAAAAAAATCAGCTCCAGCTCTTTGAACCACTTCCTTCCTGTTGTTGTGGAAGATATACAGCCCTCCAAGGAAAGATGTATATGTTCTATTGATACTCAGGCTGCCAGGCGCTGAACCAGAATATCCCAGACACGCTGTTTACTGCCGACATTATTTTTGCAACACTATTAAACTCCAACTAAAAGATTAATTGAGCAATTTATTCGACAATGAATGGAAAAATAGGACAATAAAATGTATCCGCAAATAATTAATCAATTAAGTCATTTTTCCCCCGAGGCAAAGATTCCACACATTTGATGCTTCAAGGAACTCAAATGTGAGAACTTCGTTTTAGTAAATTTGTAGAATCAGGAATGAAACAAGGCATTTGATGAAATCAATGAAATCAACCACGTTTCCTGGTATTTTGAATACAAAACGTATCATCACGAAATGATTCTGCAGATGAATCGATAATGAAAATGATTGTTAGTTGACGCCCCGATGAAGATGTCGCTTTGGGCTTCTGGAAATTGGGATGGACTCTTTCTTTCCCCCCTGTTTTTAAAATTTGATTGACACGAACATCATATCGATTTTCTGCTGCAGGGTCCAGGTTTATAACCTGCTGGTCTATGGGTCACTTTTTGAAAATATCTCAAAGAACTTTGCCAGATATCCATTACATACTTCAAAATATTTTGCTGTAGAAACAGAAATATTTAAACGCCTTATCAACTATTTTCCTGATACAGTAACTGAATTAGTTTCGAACGTCTTTCCCTCTGCTACGCATCTG
>NC_136635.1:20481550-20614758 GCF_949748355.1 Melanostigma gelatinosum
GATACACTCTTAAATACTTTTCTGATTTCCGGTGTCTAAATAACAAAATTGTACTCCAGTTTTAGGACAAATACAGAAATCAATTGTCTCCAAGCTTTCTGGATGCTTTTTGTGATTTCATGCGATGCTGCAGTCTTCTCACCTTGGCCAGTTGCTGCTCCGAAGCGAAGCCCAGTCCGAACACAGTGTTGGCCCTGCTGTCCGCCCACTGGCCAAACTTCTGCGACGTCTTGGTGAACGTCATGTTGGGCGTGATGGTACTGTTGATAATCACCTGTCAGGACAAAATAAGTTACCAATAAGCCCGAGTGGAGATCATTCTGGGAATCGATACAGATGTATAGAATTGGAGCATGGATCTCAGGTCCATCTGACGGGCACAGTCCCCGTCAACAATGAGTGTTGTGAAAATTGTGTGTCTCGTTCAAGACATATTAAAGAAGGAGCTCCAGCATCTGCAGTCACATGATGAATAGTACGATGTATTTAGCAAAGGACAGTCCCCTATTGTAGCTCCAGTCACAGTAGGTACAGTGTTCTTTTCTTTGAATGCTTCATTTTTGCGTCTGTGAACATAGAGCTGATGTGACTTGCCAAAAAGCTCCAGTTTTGAGGCTGGAATTTGCCAAAATGCATATTGACAAGCCACAAAGCTTCTGGGAGAACGCCCTTTGGTCAGATGAGACAAAACTATACATATACATGTATACACACTATGCAGAACAATTTAATCATAGCCATCATTTTGTTCCACAATTGCATATTAAGATGTGCGACCCACTAAACTCTAAGTAGTCAAATTACAGTCTCCATATTGGCTACAGTAGACGATCACCTGTTGTAGCTATGCAGTAAATCAGCTGGTGGAAAACATCGGCTGCATTTCTAAAATTGGAACCAATGCACGAGGCAGCGATGGCAGAAACCAAAATAAATAGTCTGACCAGACGGCCTCAATTTGAGTAAGTTTACTGCGTCACTCTAGATATAAACACGTCTAATCAATATATGAACAACTAGATGCAAACACAAGCAGCTTTAATTTACTTCTGGGCATGTACACAAACCCAATCACACTACCAAGATACAAGTAAACTTAAAACACAGCACATGCAAATCACCCCAACAATTAGGAAACAATAGAAGACAGTTTAATAACAGTGCAGCCCTCGTTTCACAGCAACATAGCTCTGATCACAGGATTCAAGAATACAAATTGCTGACAGACTTGGGTCCTTTTCTACGCCCCCACCGTCTCCATCTCCATCTTTTTAGTGGCCGAGGTGTGAAAATACTTTACACTGCATCATTACTAGACACAGAGACCAAAAGAGCAGCGACTGAGCCAACAGAAAACAGAACGAGGACACTAGCAGGCACTCAATGCCCTCTTGGACATTTCTGACCCATATAGAACAATGCTAATGGCTCCTGATGAGAGAGATAACTGCACATACACAGAAACTAATGATCATTGTGAAGAAACAAGGCCGTTGCTGCAGAATGAAGCAAAGAAAAAACTAAAAGGAAACAATGAGGTAACCAGACGGTAAACAAAGATAACCAACCTTCCAAACATAATGTCACGAAGAAATATATGATGCTAAATACTTTATCTTTTAAAAAATGTATAATACAGATAAGCCAACTAGTCTAAATGTCTTCTCAGTTTCATCTCCATGGTTTGTCAGAGCCTCCTCTACATATCATGTTCAGAACTTCAGTTTGAAGTTGTAACTCTTCAAAGTGACAGCTGACTTGTTCAATTCAACATAACATTGAACTGAGGTCGTTAACCTGTCCCTTGTTTGGCTGATCTGATAGATTTCATGACGGAAATAAGAATATAAAATCGGGCTTTTTTAAATTACCTTTAGGTAGAAAGTGTTGCTTTACTTTTATTCCTGAGTCTGCTTCTGTTTGTGGCGTCTAACAGGATAACAAGCTGCATGAGCCTGAAACCAACCAACCAACCAACCACACACACACACACACACACACACACACACACACAGCTCTGAATGCCTGAAGCTCACTCAAATCTCACAACTCCAGGCCATAACCCAATCAATGATTGACTTCATTATATCATATTAATTGTAATGAAAAGTTTTTATTTTACATATATAAAGAGTTTTGATTGATATCAAGCTGAAACAAATTAAGTCAAGTAATCAACTGCTTAAATTACAGAAATGTAGAACCATTTCGATGGACACTTACACACATTTTTCAAGCAAAAAACACCAAACATCCTCAAGTTCCAGCTTCTTCATTTCTTTGTTTGTCATTTAGGATCGTAAACTGATACGCTTTGGCTTTTGGACTCGCTCAGCCTAAGCCATAGACGGTATATAAGAAGTGGACATGGTTATCATGTCAGCCATCGGTTTGTAGACTACAGTTTTGAAGCCTCAAGTTCAGCATTTTGGCCGCAACCATCTTGGTTTTTTGCAACCAGAAGTGATACAAGACGGTGGAGCTAAGTATAACTGAATGCTGGATAAGACATTTTAGAAAACCAAAAGGTTACAGTAAACATTTATGAAGTGAAAACACACTGAAAGGGTTAAAGTTTTAAGACCAGACAACGCTGTGGTCGCGACCGGTCAATCCCAAGATAGCCCCGCCCTAAAGCATACCCTGCTTTATGTTCTATTTGAGTCTAAATGGAACATAATTTACTAAATGAACATCATGCTGTGTTGAAGAAGAATTGAAACTAGCAATTGAGACCACAAACTCATGTTTACTGAGGTAATAACTCAGGTGAGGAACAGATTCATTTCCTCATAAACTTCTATACAATCAGACTTAATTTGCAACCAGAGATGTTGCTCCTTGATAGCCATTAGAAAGAAGTTTAAGGAAACTCTGCATTGGCTTCACTTTTCGTACCTGGAGGTTGCCGCTTGGACAAAACAAGCCACATTGCCAAACCATTAAATTGTCAATAGTCAAATTTTCTTTTTTCACAGGTTACATATTCCATGAGTTCAACCACATCGCACAAGCCTAACAAATCTTTAAACAGCTTATTGATCCTGTATTATGCTTGAAGACCTACAGAAGTGTAGGTAGAGCCTATCAACAGAAAAAAGGCATACACAAATGATGTGGAATCCAAACTAATCATCTGTAGGTTAACATACACGACTGCCTGGTTGGCCCCATCTTTGTGGGCCCTGTGACTGTATGCCGTCACGTACGAGTGTACGACTGAGTGAGCAAGCGAGTGAGAGTGGAAGGGTGAGAAAGAGGGAGGTAGAGCGGAGTGACGCTGGCAGCTGTGCCGGTGGTGAGCCGGGCTGCGGATCAAGTGGCACAAGAGGCACAGAGCGAAGCTGGGCTGGCCAATGGCCTGAGGATCAGTTGGAAACTTAAAGACAGCCAGGAGGTTATAGGAGACATCGTCCTCGGGCCGATTACGTGTCTGCAGACTGCACAGAATCTGCAAAGTCAGTAAAAAACAAAAAGATGTAGAACGTGGAAGTGGAGTCTCTGGGAGGGAAAGCATTTTGATCACTTGTCAAGCACCAAATGACTTCGTCACAGCTGGAGAAAAGGACACCCTCTACATAGAGCGGGGGCTTTTGTAGGATGGCAGAAACTTAAGTATCTTGGTTATCTAAAGAGCCAAAACCCATGGCTAACTTGTGACTCCAATTCAGATTATAAAAAGGGTTTTGTCTTTAAAAAAAAAAACTGAAACATGATATTCTGAAACGCGTTAGTTCTTAAGTAAATGTTTGAAGTAAATGAATCGGTTTTATTGTGCTTGCACATAACATTTGAGTAACTCACTATTTTACACACTAATTTGACAACAATTTTAGAGAGTGAGTTGCAGCTGAATGTGTGGCACAGGTTGTGAAGGATATATCAAAATAATGGTGACAAAGGGGCAGCAACGATGGTGATGATGAACGGGCGGAACTGGCAGCGGTGTTCCAACTGAGACAGCCAAAGAAAGACGAGACGACGGTCACCATGTCCTCTCGTCAAAGCAGACAACAAAATGGAAAATTGTGATTGCTCATCAAGATGAGGTGTGACGTAGATGAAGTGAAATGTTAAATATTTTTGTGCGTCTGCCAACCGCTTCAATGGCCCGATGCATTTCATCTCACCACTTATTAAGGACTGCAAAAATACGCTGTTCCCTGGTGGCAATGACGTTTCTGAGGGAGGAGCAGGGTTAACTTGATGTCATGTGTGCACGGCCACATTCAAATCGTAAAGTGAAGGCTGTTTTACGCATACACGTGAAGATTTACCGACGAACTAATACTAATACTATGACTGAGCAAGCCCCTTATGCTTTAGTGGGAGCCTAATTTAAAAGTTGCATCATTAAAGCTCAAATTTTGCATTAAACATACAATTTGTTTTATGCCAATGGAACTGGGGGCTGGAACTTGCTTCTCCAGGCTGCACATGAGTGAACATGCACAGGTAATGTGAATATGAAGGTATTAAAGAAGGTGTCCTGACAGGAAGTTGGCTCAATCAAAAAGAAAATAGAGGGTGTGAATGTGATTGATCTATGCTCCCTTTGACACTTGATGGTTGGTCGATGAAAAGCATCCTTTTCATTGGAAGAAGTTTATAAATACATATGCTTTGGATGACATTCAAGTTTTGTTTTTTAAATGTTGGGTTTTTCCTGACAACACCCTGATGTGCAATGTTGTTGACAATACTGAACTTCCTGATGTTGAGATTCACTTTAGCTCATTGGTGTGAGTGCACTATGATCCTAATGGATGATTGTTTTGGGACTTGTATCAACCCAGTGCATGCTCTCATCATGATGGCTGGGAATACAGTAAAGTACCAAATCTAACGCGAATTTAATGATTCAACCAAACTCCAACTTAAAAGTGTGTGTGTGGGGGGGGGGGGGGAGAATACTGGAGTCTGAAGCAAGGCGGACATGTTCCTTTCATCCCCAGTGGAAATAATGCTTTTACATGGTGGAAACAAAACTTGATGACACACAGGTAGAGAAACTATATGGTGTACTTGGGGTGCAGCCACAACATAGAGGAGCAAGGTGATGATAACACAGGGAAATTACCTGTAGTTTGTAATATTGGGATATACATTAAACTAGTTATAAACTGACATCTGGTAAACCTGCCAGCCACAAACACATTTAACAAGCTCCCTTAGAAGAATTGAAATTCTTATTCTTGGCAGAAACATGTCTTCTGGCTCACCAGGTTGTGGTACATGAGCCAAAATGTACATTTTGTAAACTAGCTGAGTAAGAGTAGTAAAAAAGAAAAAATGAGGTTGTTAAAAGGAGACAAGGATGCTAGAGAAAAAACCATTACGTTAGCTCGGAAAGTAATCGTACATGGAATGATTTATAAAGTACAACAGGAACCCTTCACTGTGTTGTCACGCTGGTACGTCGCTGTATGAGAAGTGCGATTCAGGATGAGCAAGAGTCAAAAGTGCTGATATGCTCCTCTACTTGCAATATCATCATCGGCGAGTTGGCCGGCCATCACGGACGGACGAATACAAGCTGACGGTCTGTCACAGTTAGTCTGTGCTGCTGCACAGAATATTCTTCTGGACAGACCTGTCTCCCTCGCAGCTAGTGTACAAAACACAAACTATTTTTAACATAAATTTGATACGACTCAACATTTCCTCGCTTTCGGTTACTTTGACTCAGCTCTCCAATTATACTGGCTTAACATTTGATTTAATCCATGTTAATCTTCAGAGCTCACATATAGCTGCTGCATGCAGACATTATACAACACGTACTGCTCTGTTACTCGAGGTTACAGGAGTGCATGTGCCATCAACACACGCACACAAATGGCGCAACAGTTAATTGTTTTCTGCCATTTCCCTGAATTGAACCCTTTTCTTTAGAATCCCATTGCTTCTTCCTGCTTTGGCAACATTGTCATTGTTACACTCGTATCAATAAAGCATATTGAATTGAGTAGAGAGACAAGAGAACAGAGAGGATGACAGGAAGAGGAGAGCAGAGACGGGACTCCTGGCCTTGACTATATACAAACATATACATGTGTAAGAAAACTGACTTTTTTTTCACTCAACAATGCTAAGCAGGAATAGAGAAATAATGCATTTTATTTTATTGTAAAGAATAATTTGCACAGGAAAGTCGGTCCCTAATCTAAAACCCCATAAACTGTTTGCATCTATTCGTCACTGTTAAGAAGTTACGTCCTACGCAACAGGAGAAAATGCTTGCTATGCAAATACTCCACATTCACATGCATCTATGTTGAGTTCCTACGAGACCCACCCTGCAGCTGCTGGGTTGGTAATCCCAACACTGAACTCAACAGGCCCGTCACCCAACACAGAGAGGTGCATGGTAAAAAGACAAACAGTAAAACAACCGTCAACCCGTTCCGTCTCTGAAGTGGCTCGGCAGGTAATCTGTGTGATTTGAGATTGTGCGACAATGTCTGCGGAGGGATACCGCTGTCATAACTCTCCTCTGGTTTTCACTCACAGAAGGATTGCCATGGAAACACATAATCTACTCTTTCAGTTAGCGGAGGAAGAAGGTGTGAATATGGTACATGGGCAGACTCGCCCGGTGTCTTATCCTGTGCAGGATCTAACCTCAACATCATTCTCTGGTGGAGACCAATTTTCTTGAAATGAGCTGAATGTTCACATCCAGTACATGTTATGGAACCAAGCAACACACACGGGTGAAACTGAATTCAAAAGAAAAACAGCAAATCAGGTTCTGCAGTCCTTAAAGGATGAGTACGGTCAGCCGATCGTTGACGGCAGTAAATTACAGATAATTTAGTTTAATTGCTCAACAGGTGTGCAGCTCTTGGCTGTATATTTGTTAAAGGGAAAGTCTGCTCATGCTCAGACTTTGATTTCAACCTACGGGTTACTTTTTCTGTGCTGAACTATTAACATATTTGTATAAATAAATACATAACCATCTCAAAAGACACCAATTTAGCAAAGGTAGCAGGCTAAATCACATTTAAAGTGAGGCTGTGTGAGCCTGGACATGAATATGTGTAGTTGTGTTTCAAATCAGAGATCAGAAGCTGTATAATGTTTGGTGTATGCTCTAGTATCTTATTATTATGATGATAAAGTTGTGCTTGTTATTGCATATAGCAGATGCTCCCAATGCATAACGTATTCTTGTTTTTCAAGTTCTGCTGCTCTGTCACCAATTCTCCTGCTTGGGAACAACTTTTAATATAAACATATACATTAGGGTTGAGTGGAATTATCATTTATCTCTTCCTCATATGGTTACACACACACACACACACACACGCACACACCTTGGATCCATCCACGCTGATGATGCGGTAGCTGTTGCGAGTGCTGTCGTAAAAATAGGAGACGGTGACGGCCTGCTTGCTGGCAGGGACCCAGTTCTTCTTGGTGGTCGGGTCGATTTGGAAGACGTGGGCCCTGGTGGTGTAGATCGGCTGCTCCCTGGAGAGCAGAGGGCAGAGGAGAGGGACGATATGAGAGAAAGACCACTGAAGATAAGATCCATAATATGCAAGTTATGCAACTAAAAAAGGGAAAAGGGACACTGCTTTGTCTCCAGTGGTGCAGAGTCCCGAGAGTCGGACGGGCAGGTGACAATAGAACAAACGGCAAACCAAAGCCAGGTGCACACCAACACAGCGACAGGAACACATATCTAGGCGTTTGTGTGAGAATGTTGCACTTGCGTGTATGCACTCACATCTGTTGTTGAATGGAAGATTTCCCCTGTGCACCAAATACACGCGAGACAATAGTCTATGATAACACAAGTCAAACAAGAGAAGACTCACGGACGTCTTGTATAAAGAGGAAAGCAAACATCTTGAAGTAAAGTCATTCACAACAATGTCACACACGCACACACTCTTCCGTTTAGCCTTAAGCAGTCTGTAAACACGTTTGCTCAATTTCTAAAAAGTCTTCTGATAACACATCAGCTTTGTTTCAGTACGTTTCCGTTTGTTTCATTATAATTTTTTTCTTTGGCTGACACTGATTGTTTTATGTTTGCCACTCAGGGCTGAGTGCCTGTGACGACTTCAATCCTTAAATTAAACTTGCAATAAAAGCAACGGTTAATCACCACAGAGCAAACAACCTCTATAATTAGGAAACAATGTTCTTCTCACCAATTGCAAATCAGTCCTTTGTACAACAAACATTTATTAGAAAAGCTTCCAATCTGGGTATTTTGCCGGCAACTTTACCAAATCCTAAATGGCGTTAGCTTTCAAAGCCCACTCCAACAATGACTGTAATGGGGAAAGTTCAATATCATGTCATCCGTCTTTGAAAAGGGAGAAGCAGTCTGCCTCTCAGCAATGAGCAGCTCGCTGCCCGTGTGATTCAGAAGAGCATCAACATGGTGATGAAGGAGCAGAAAGCCTGTTCAACTTGAATGACTGCACACTGAAAAAGATACAGCGAAAATCTTTCTCCTCTTTATGGCATTCACACACAGAGCTGTGTCTCTGTGTGTGAATGCCATAAAGAGGAGAAACATTTTCGCTATATATATATATATATATATATATATATATATATATATATATATATATATATATATATATATATATATATATATATCTCACACACACCACATAACTTAGCCTGACTGGGCTGTTGAGTTGAAAGCTGGGAAATATGTTCAGAATATGTTTAATCAAATCTAGAGAAATGCCACAAGCCTGCTCTTTCCAGCAATGGGGTTAGTTTTGATCTTTTTTAAGATTTTATTACAGTATTTGTTACAGTACAGTAGCAAAACATTTGTACGCTTTATTACCATTAGACATTTTGAAGACAAGAACTGACTGTCGTACTGTTCTTGCTTTATCAGTTTCAACCTCAGCTCCATCCAAGAATATTTCCAGAACGTTGTCGTGCAGCTTGTGGCAAAACGAATAGTACGCTCATATCGTCAGTTCCATACAAACAGTCTTGGCCCTTGACATTGGAAGAACACCACAGCTGCAAGTGAAAATAAACAGTGGCACCGTTTAAATGGTGGTGCTGTACCGGGACCGGACCCAGCACGTTTACATTGTCCACTGGAAGTTCTCATTTTGAAAAGGTGAGTGAAGGTGGTTGTGATGCTCTGGAATAATTAGGTGGAGTGGCTGGATGAGAGGGATCAGCGGACACCTCAAGAACTCAATAATGGATGCAGATGAAGACTATGGGGGAGGCAGATGGGAAGTACTTCTCCTGCTGGAAGTCAAAATGTGAAAGTGAATGCGTGTCTTTCAGACAGGGAAATGTTTACTGGGCACTCACTGCCTCACACTTATCTTTATAGCCTACTTGAAACAGTTAGTATATCACCTCTGTTTCTGTCTCAGTGTCTTCTTATCCGGTTATATTATATTTTATCAGTTTGTCCCGGCATCGTCTGCCCTTCCAGTCGGCCTGATATCTGCTTTTTCTTTAAAATATGTTCTTCCTCGTCTTCTCCATGGGTCTAACTGTATGGTCACACCAGAAACTGTCATACAAAATGCAAGTAGTGCTGGAAGCTTCATCCCGTATCGACGGCATGCACTCGTGATAGCTAACGGGGATGTTTTGATGCGGTCTAAAACAATTGTTTCCTTGGTGTTGACATCCATGTTTGTCCGCTGGCAGCCTTCGTCCTCACTGTGCACTACTACGTCTTTTGGTTCTTTAACCACATCAACTGTTGAATAGCAGGAAAACGATTGCGTGAATGTATATGGCAACACATGTATCCAGATCTATATACAATTTAAAGATGCAACACAGCTAATATGCCAGCTTCCTTCATTATGGACTCTCCCTCTACATTAGTTTACAGAGAAGATTTGTGTGTCAAACTACAGTAAAGTTCTTCCCACTTGGTTACGAACACGGTCCCAGGAGAGAGCTTTTTTAGCTTTTCGTTGTTGAAATCCTAATCCTCATTCCTTGATTTGCTTTCCCTTCATGGCCTGCCATTTACTTTAATGACATGAAGGATTTCAGTTAAATGTGTGAAGTGGGAACGAGGTTGTTGAACTGGGCACAGCCACACTTTGCTTGGTGCCGTAAAAAAAATAATAATAATAATCATTCAGGCACCTCAAAAGCCATTATAAATATTGCATTGGTTTTTTTTTTGAGCACAGGGATGTGATTAGAAAAATAAGCTTAAAATAAAAAAAATCACTTCAGAGCATGTTCTTAAAAAGTAAATTCAAATTATTCTTACAAATAACAACAACAAGTTGCTGAAGCTAGCAGAAACAGAAGCACATTTCCTGTCGGCCATGCTAGAGGTTTCACTAACAGGGTACAGATGGTGCCATTGTTGTTGTAATGCTATACAGCAACTGGCAAAAGCAAGTTGTCAAGAAGACCTTCAGTGTTACTTTAACGCACTATTATAAAGGTCCCGGTGAATGTCGGGGAAACAGGCAGGCGAGCAGCGATAACTCATGAGCTAATAAAGCTTCTACGTCCACTGGGATTATGGTTCTCACAGAGATGAAAGCCTAATAAATTCACTGTCCATTTTAAGCCTAATCTCAGTTTTCATCTGCTTTGGGAACAACAAAAACCCATTATACAGATCACTGTTGTCGCTTTTCATACACACAAACACGCTGCGCTTTGCAGCGGCGGTGTCTGGAGCCAGCTCACACTGGCAGGGCAAGAGAAGGGAAAGGCCACCGTTGAACACATGGATGCACTCAAACAACTGTCCAGTGATCTGCTTTTCTGAGATAAAAAGCATTAGCGTGATTGATTTAACTGGATAAAAAAAAAGAAAAGATGGTGACATTTGGGACTTTGTGACCGCTGGATTTTGTCTCTCGCTGACTGTCGGGTGCTCTGTCCCCATCTGCTGCATTAAATAATTTACAGGTGTGTGTGTGTGTGCATGTTTCTGTGTGGGTGAGAGCAGGTTTGAGTAAGTACTGCACCGTCAATGCCTACATACACCTACACACCCACACAGAATATATTAAAACCAAGGAATGTGTTGATCCAGAAGTCAAACTATACCTCTAAATATGAACATTTCAACATTAATCTATTTCCCAAACAAAGGGTATGACACCCAACAACTATAGTTTCAATTCTGAGGAAGAAAAGTGTTGCAAAAGGCTGCCGTGTCTAAATAATTGCACGACAATAACTTTGTGCAGCAATATCGTGAGTGATGCACAACTCAGCCCATCGCCTCTTGTTCTCTTAAATCCTTTTGAATGTTCGCTTTATCAACACCTGTGTTTTACCCAAACCCTGTGCTCTCCGGAGATTAAGCGAAGTTTGCGGAGAGAGGGATAATCCTGCTTAAAGATGACATTTTAAGATGATGCAGGATGACACCGTGCCTGGAGAGAAAGTGTGAATAACAGCAGGCGGCTTCTATCTTTGACTAAGAGTTTGGATGGCGAGTTTAATGCGAGGGGGTTGTGGTCACGTTGCATTTGTGTTCTGCTACAGATGTAGAATTCAGGTACGGCGAGTGAGAAAACCGCCTCGTCCAAATTCCTGAGTCTAAGAATTCACTGCGGGCTCATTCCCCAAACAAACTCTCCCCATCAATCACAGACATCTACCTCTCTGTCCAAATGAAAGTGACACATGTGAGCGGTTTAGATTGTTGATTGGGTAGTCTGAGCTCAAACACGAAACAGGCTTTGTAGCCTGTTTGACAGAAATCCACCCTCTCAGCAGCTTTAGATACGTGCAATGAAACATTCCTCACGTTCCTCAGAGAATGAAGTGAATGTTACTTTAGCAGCTCCACAAATCACACACACACACACACACACACACACACGTGAGGCAGCACATATAACTAGATGAATGGGGATAAATGAGCGTAACGAGTCAGTGTAGTTTTTTCTGGCAGTATTGTTACAGAGTTGTCAAGTCTCCCTCTGAACGGGTCAGCAGAGCGATAGCATCAACACACCACGTCTGGGTTTTACACCACGTCTGGGGCGTGAAATGAACCGAGAATAAACTAGTCAGCTGTACATCCAGGTACTATTGGGTGCAGACCCACAGGCATAAAGATATGAATACGCCTGGAACGTTTTAAAAAGGATTTCTTCATTATCGAGACAACTTTACTCTGCCAGTGGTACTTCATGAGGTCATTGGCCTGTTTATAATCCTCCAGAGGCAAAAAGAAAAAGCTGGACAGACACCATCAGTTAAATGCACCACATTACTGCCGGTGACCTGACGTAAACACACTCTGTGCCGCAAACGTCCTCATCAACAAACAGCATGCTGATCCAATGGACAGGTGGTAAACGCACTTCAGGTGCTTAAGTGTCAAATTCCCAATGGCCAAGTTGTCTCAATAAGACAGACACTAAAGCAGGAAAAATCATCAGGCTACATCAAATACTTCAGATAATATTACCAACAAAATATGTAGAAAATGCTGTCCTTGAATCTAAGTGGTCTGACTCATACAACGAATTTGCATTTCGGTCTGTTCAAAAGAATTTAAGTGATGAACGCTGCATTACTCACTCGTCAAATATCTACAGTACATTAGGGCGAGGAACACTCAGAGCCGGCATTCTTCCTCAATTCCTCGACTGGTGCCGACAGCAATAAACTAAGTTACAATTGGCTTTTTCTGTGGCACCAAGTAATAAAAGAACATCTGTGGCACTCTGAGATTTTCTGAATGAAAAGTGCGTTACAAATAAAATGCATTGTTATTGTTATTATTATCGTCCCCCAAATCTCTCAGAGGGAGAAAATGAGAAATCTGAAAAACATCTGGGCTACAAGGTGTAAAGATCTGGTGACTGGCTATATTAAAATAACAAATTAGTGCAGCATTCATTCGTGACCATAAAATAAAATGGAATAACTTGGATTCTCATTAGCTGGAGTTGAGGCTCTCTGTCATTTTTACCTGCGAGGCCAGCTGCAGAGCAGAGCTGCCTTATTAGTGAGAGCCGGGTTTGGTCTGAGCGCATGAGCAAAGTATCTTCTCCTGACATTTACATAAAAAAGGAGCATATTTGTCTTAACAGCAACGTGAGGTGAATGTTGTTATTTCATCAATCCGAAGGCTAGTTTAAGGTGTAGTACAGAGAGCAACAAGTGTTGGAAGGGAGGGACAACAAAGAGCATCTTAATACTAAGGCAGTGTTGTTTGTTTGATGTCTTTCATCATTTTATAACACTGTTTTTTTACTTAAATCTCGGCTGTTACCAGAATTACTGATTTCTAACAAGCTTGGGTAAAATACAAAAACTGCAATAAACAAAATAGGACATATAATACAAGTGTGTTGGTGACTTGGTATTCATGACCGCTTTTCTTAATGATTTCAAATGTTACAGACAATCTCATTGACAAAACAAAAGTGAAATCCATCCCTTTTTTGTTTAGCTTCATTCTGTTTGCAGAAAACTATTCATGGTTTTTTAATGCGTTTCATTGCATTTCGTTTAGCGCTTGAAAGATGAGTCGATGAATCAATTAGTTGACTGACAAACCATTAAATCAACAGTTTTAACTTAAGCAATTGATCAAGCCAACAGCTGCTGCTTTAGATCTTTTAGACTAAACCAGCGCTTTCAGCTTGTTGAGAGCTGTGAGCAGTTCAACAGAAAAGTGTTGCTTTTCTTCTCAGATTGTTTTTGAGAAGTAGAAAGTACATCGCATGAAAAAGGCTTACACAAAATGATGCTTTTTCTTTCTCCAAGGTATTTTATAACTGCTGTTGCTAGATTAATCAATAAGGAATCCAACAATTGAAAAAAGTTAATTTGCCTAATTTCATTGTCATATTATAATTTTTTACTGTATTGTTATTGTACTTTACACTTGTAAGACATTTTTAATCTTGCCGTCTCATTCATTATTACGACCTATGTTTTGGCAGCATACAGTATGCTGAACTGTACTTCGTGTACAGTTCATTAAACTGACAAAGAGACAGAATCCATATGCAACAAAAGGCAGCAGGCCAGATTCAAACCAGCAACCGCAGCAGGTGCTCCACCACCACACTGAGCCTATAGGGTGCAGAGCCCAACATAATCCGAGAGCTCAGAGAAAGAGGACGTCTCCACAGAAGCGCAGCGTGGCAGCAGATGGCCTCCTAGGCCTGAACCATCTGGTGAAGAGACGTCCAATCCGCCATCAGTATGTCCCCTTTCATTTACCCATGATTCATAAACAGCCAGACCTGCTTCTGCTCCTCTACTACACCTCCACAACCCTTCAACCGCAGACAGAGAACACGCGCACTCTGATCGGGTTTACAGTCTACCCTCCTACTCGGGCGGCCAAGAGACCCACGACAAAGTCACACAGCCTAATCAATGTTAAGCCGGTCGCTGTCACTCTCTGGCCAGCCAGCAGATTACCATCTATCCATGCGTTAGGGCTGCTCCCAGCGTGGCTTATATGAAATAGCAATGTGCTGATTGCATTGCTCTCTGTGACACTTTGTATTCATTAGGAATGGGCTTTTGGACAATCTGAGAAGCAGCACTTAAGCTGGGAGACTGTACTGAAAAAATCACTTTCTTTACTGTTATCAGCATTTCCTCAAGCCCTTTAAATTCATCAACCTTGAACTACATACTGGGCATGCTGCACATATACAATATTATCATTTGATGTCATGTGATGGATCACATGACCAAAGACCTATGGTAGGAAGGGGATAAAGGAAGATAGATACTGATCTGATGTTGTTAATATGAGTGTGTTGTGCAATTTATAGTTAATCTTTAACTTCATTTAGGACCAAAGAGCAAAACGACACCTAAATCCTGCAAAAACTCACTTGTATCTATGTTGACTTGTCACTTAGACACATTGCATCATTACCAAATGTAAGGAATATATTGCACATGAACTCAGTCTTCATTTTCACATCCGTTTGAGATAAACTGTTTTTTTAAACAAATTTAGCGATCAAATGATTAGAGATGAAACAATTGATTAGTTGGTTGACAATAGTCAACTATTTTATGTTGTTTTTCAAGAAAAGAAACACTTCAGTTTCTCAATATTGAGATTGTCTTGCTTTTCCTTTGCTTATTCAATGAGAGATTTACTTTTTCTTTACTTTTTCAAAGATTAAAGAGACCCAACTAATCCATAACTAAAATGATTATTGGTTACTGCCGTAGAAATGATTCGTTGATTAAATGGTTAGTAATTTCTCAACCACAAATGCCAAACATCTGCTCCAGCTTCATCAGTTTGTGACCCTGAACAGTGGCTTTAGTGAATAAGTGGCCAGATGAAATTTTCGGAGCCATTTGTGACCGCCTTCCCAAAAATGCAGCTGTAAAATGATACTACTGGTTGGCACTGACTGAAAGCCGGACAAAAGCGAACTTCTTGCCGTGTCTCTGCCGGTAGGTGTGACCTCCTGTCTTGCTGCTGCTGGTCCACTGGGCCAGGTTTCATGACATACCACCACCTACTCCTCTACCCAACAAACCTGCTGGGTGAGGATGCCAAACTGCTGAGTGAAGTCAAGACTGATGAACTGGTTTCTTACATGATGGAAAATAAACATGTCTGCTCTGGAGAAACAAGCTCTGTGGCAATCACTGAACAGTAATGCGAGTTAGTGATTACATAACTATGGCATTGAGCCACAGAGTCAAAATTCACACACACCACAGCAGACTATGGAGGCTAAATGTACTGTACCCTCCACACACACACGTACCATCGCGCCTTATTAGTGGGCAGTGCTGACTCCTCCGTATCATGACCCTCTCAAAACCATATTCCTAAAGACAGATAAGGAGGAGCTGAAGTATTCAAAGAGGAACTATACCGCTCCACCTAATGTTGTGCTGGGAAATAATAAACACGACCATCATTAGAAATGTGGCATCAAGCCGTTCACACGTGATATCTAAAAATCTCAGACCGCAAAGACCAGATGAAGTCACCTGTTAAATGACCAACATTGCCTTATAATCCGGCTAAATAGGGCTCTTTCTCTGTTACTACGGCAATGACAATCAAATGTATTCAGAGCTTTTCAGGTCAACTACAGTTACTTGTGGACATGTTCTGTCGTATTTGCCGCACAAACGCACAAACACACACAATATGACTACGTTTTAGTCCATGCAGGTGTCACGAGCAGCGCTCTGAAGGGCAGCGCTTTCTGGATCACTCACCCCATTGCCGCGGACTTGAGGAACAACTCCTTTTTATTATATCGGCTCTATTGGCTGCGGGGTCGAGAGGAAAATTGTTGTTTTTAAAAGCGCAGTCAAAGTCCACCGATGATTAGCGGTCCAAAGAGTCCACCAGCTTCGAACAAGTCCTCTTGCTGCCCGAGAGACAACTGAAAAACTGAAATATGAGCGCGCTTCTTCGTAAACTCGATTCTCTCTCTCTCTCACTCTCTCGCGCTCTCTCTCTCTCTCTCTCTCTCTCTCTCAACACCGCTCATTTCAGGAAGTTGTTTCTCTTTGCTTGTTTGGTTTTCCTCTTCAGGTATGCGACAAAATAAATCACACTTCCGAGTGGTTCCTTCCTTGCTGTTGTCGGGGCTCATGCATTAAGTTAAAATGTGCCGCTCGCTCGCTGCGTAGAGTTTCTATCTCCCCACCGGGATTGTGTGTCGTGTGAAGGGCAGCAGCAGCGACACGGAGCGGCTTCCACCTGCTCAATGCCACCCACACTCTTCAGACCTGTGGTATGCGGTTTGTCCAAACTGTGGTCCGAAACCACGAATTAATTTAAACATAAAATGAATGACTACAACATGCTGTCAAGAAAGAACCAACAACAATTTAATTAAAGTGCACTTACATGTTCTAAGCGACAACGATGACTTTTTTTTAGTAGTTGGCACTTTCTCCTCAATTAAGCGATGTGGCGTTGACAATTGAAGCGCATTTAAATCCTCATCTTCAGGTCAAAATATGTCTTATTATCTTTGTTTTAAGGTCAGCCTCAAGGTTGGTATAAAGTAACAGACTTTAAACTATTTGATATTGACCCCTCGTCCTGTTTCTAACTGGCAGGTGACAGCTATCAATCAATCACTGGCTGGTGCGCGCGCTATCGGAACAATGAAAATGTAGTCCTCTCTTTCGGGGGAAGCATTTCAGCGACGCACTAGTGCAAGAAATCGGTTCCGGACATGTTAGTTTGTAGCGACACAAGCAACAAGGTATGTTTTCCAGCGTTAAAATGCTTTTGTGCTGTAATAATCTTTAGTTAACGCTACCTAGTCGCATTCAGACCATTTTAGTTTGTATTATTCCGCACGAGGGATTTGTCAAGACACATCAGAATACGCATATCCGCCAGTTAACATATTACAACCTGATGCTACCCGTATCGTTAGCATTAGCTGTTGTGATATAAAGTGCTTCTGCAGCGTTTCATCTGTCGTTGCAGTATGGCCGAGACCACGGACAACCAGCAGAAGTACGAGGAGTTGTTTGCCAACAGATTTTCATCGGACGATAAAGAATACCAACAGTATCAGAACCGTCCAGCTGACATCCCACCCATTGTGGAGAACTGGAGTCGTCGTGGAGGTGGAAACAGAGGCAGGGACAGGTAATGGGACTTTAGCCCTCAAACTTGGCCGAGACAGCTACTTCATAATCTGTAATCTACATACTTTTGCATGGTTAGGTTTATCGCTGTATGCATTATGACAATGACTGTATGGTTTGTGATGCTGATGATAGCATCATTATTGATTGTCGTGTATTGTTTTGTCCACTAGTTCACTAGTCCACTAGTTCCATGTAATGAAAGTATTAGAACCGGTTTCTGGAGCTTAATTGTTATCTGGTCTCCATCTAGGTACCAGGACCGACGAGGCCGAGGTTGGGGAGGAGACCGGCGTGGACAGCAACACTCCCATGACAGGGACAGAGACCGGGACAGGGACAGGCACTCTGGGCAGGGAAGTGGTTATCAATCAGGCCCTCCAGGCTACAACCAAGGATATAAATCTCATCAGAGACCACAATATGACCGCTACTGATCTCTACTCGAATCTCTCATGTGTTGTCAGTGTTTATAGTATTCAGTCTTACAACTCTCATTGCGATACCATTATGTGGCAATGTTGACCAATTTACGTTTATTACTGTCATTGCCATAGTCTCATAAGCAAGGACTGAGCAATATTAACATGTATCAGCATTTACAGTCAATCATTGTAATTGTGTGGAACGTTTTTTTAATTATTGTTAAAGCTTTTTGTCTGAATTGAAAATGCAACGCAAATGTGTAGTCCGATTTTTTTTTTTTTTTTTTTTTCCAGAATTATTTTTGCAATGTGACAGCAGAAAAGTACAGATCCTGTTACTGGTACGGTCATGAACAATGACAGTACCCATATTTGCTTTGTGTTTAAGTAACTTTGTGGCTACATCTATACTTTCTTTGGAATTGTGGTATTACAAATTATACAGTACAGTATTGTTGCAGACTGTGAGTCAGAATTTCCTGAGAAAATCTGTTTGTAATGAAGCGTTACTCGTCTGTGTCCCCTTATGTAAGGATACTGATGAACTGAACTGTTTTCGTTAAACATGTATTTTCTTAATTCGTTTATTTATTATTTTAACATTACGATGTCAGTCGTAGTCAGCACCACACTGTAATTAAATGTGTTAGAACATGTATGTCTTAGAAGTGAGAATTAAGATTCCCGTTCCAAATGTCTAATATCGAAGAGAATAACCTGACCGTTGTGTCATCCAAGTAATTTGAGTTTGGGACCACTGCCGAGATGGTGCGATGCACACATTCAAGTCCAGCCACTTTATTTACAAAGCACATTTAGACCACCTTCACTAGTGACGAATATAAAAGCTGCGATGGCCTCACTGCGCCCTCTCCGAATCTTAAACTCATTTACATCAAAATATCTTCTTTCCTAGACAATGTTATTACGCTTGTTTCAAATCTGCAACTTTAGGCTCAGAAATGAAGAATATACTGAAATCACCAGTCCCAGCCTTTAATGTTAGTCTAATGGATGGCACATTAAACCAAATGGCCTGAACAACTGCCCGGTGTGTTAAGGGGAAGCAACATTCACAGTAAACTGCTCCGCACAAGCCCCAGACCAATAGTTCACACTGAAACGCAACTGAATTATTTATATGCATCATTAATACATTATTGCTACATGCATCATTGGCTATGGCATATGTAGCTCATTGCCTAAAGATGTCAGCGTTTGTGCATCTCAGTTCTTTTCACAGCAGATCTTAAATTAAGTAACAAATGGTAACTTTGGTCACATTGGTCCACTTCACTGATCCACAGCACAAGCAGACCCACTCTGCGTTGTTTTATCGCTGCCTGAATGCAATTCTGTGGTTTCTATTTATGGCTGTGGCGAAGACGGGGTTAACAGTTCATTCAGACTTCAGCAGCTCAATCAGCTGTGATAAGGGAGGGAGGACGTTAGGGAGAAAGTGTGTGTGTGTGTGGGGGGGGGGGGGGGCGGCGGATGTGCTAAAACTGGCACACAGCGAGGAAGGCTGCCATCACCACTGTAATCAGTTTAGATTAGAGAGACTTCACCCCAGATTGCGCCGTCTTCACAGAGCAGGGATTTGCTGGACAGAGACGGTTAAAGTGAAACCGATTTATTGGCAAAGCAATATCAAAATGTAACTGTTGTGCTTTGGAGGCACAGAAAATTAATAGATTAGTGTCCAGGAAACAAATACAGGAAATAAACAGTGGGACATTGTTGTTGGACAGCTGTCTGTTATATATAAGCCAGCAGCTTAGCATAAATACTGTAAATGGAGGAAGGAGCTAGCCTGGCTCTGTTCAAAGGTATCGACACCTCTAAAGCTCATTTATTAACATGGCATATCTCGTCTGTTTAATCTGTAAACGACATGTTGTGGTTTTATGGTCCAGATTATTTCTTGACTGGGCACAGTCACTTCCTGGAGAGCATATGTGTATTTCTCAAAATGGCAAACTATTCCTCTTAAGGGTCAGTTAAAGGAACAGTGTGTTGTATTGAGGATTTTGGATCTATTGGCAAAATTATATATATATAAATTAGGGGTGTAACAATACGCGTATTCGTATTGAACCGTTCGGTACACATGACGAACCGAACAATACGTTTGAATTAAACCTTTATTTAACCAGGTAGTCCCATTGAGATTAAAAATCTCTTTTGCAAGATGTAAGTAACAATACAACATAATATTAAGGAGCAGTTTTAGTTTGTTATGCTTATGTGTTGCTAAGAAGACACCCCAGAAGATGGGTCACTCAGGTATAGTTCCATCATTGTTCAAAGTCAAAGAATAACTTTGTTAGTTTTAATGAATAAATATATTTTAAAATCAAGTACATTTCTCTGGCATTTATAGTTTTCTACTGTACCGAAACGTACCGAACCGTGGCTCCACTGTATCATACCGAATCGAACCGTGAATTTTGTGAACCGTTACACCCGTAATATAAATATATGTTTCTGCAGTAGTCCAGAACACACAAACCAAACACTGGTTTAGACGGTGCCATACACATTAACTCCACCATAGTTCTGACTCAGTCTACAGCCATCATGAGGTTCACTTTAGGGTTTTGAAGTGAAATGTATTTAATGGATTGTTGTAAAATTTGGTACAGACATTCAAGTCGCCCACAGTATGAATTGTAACCACTTTGGTGATTCCCTAACTGTTCATTGAGCACTTTTCATCAAGTCAAACATTGAATTTTTCCACTTTACTTGGTTTTATGTCCAAATATCTGCAAAAATTATGCAACTCCCACCAGCCTCAGCAGTATTTTTTTGTTTCGTGCTAATTGGCAAAGCTGGTTCCTTTGTAATGTTCACCAAAACGAATCCAGAGGTCAACATGTTAATCTGGTCCTTTAGGGTGCCACACAGCAGTAAGCACTCTTCATTCGTTCATCTTGTTAATAAAGCATTTGGATTTGAGGGTAAGTACATTTAGTTATTATTGCAACATTAGGAGAAAAAAAATCAGCACTACAACATTGTTATACAGTTCAGGGTTCATTCGACTACCTGCTTTCAGCGCTCCCTATAATCAAATCCATACATTTTAACTCCAGTAATAAACTGTTCATGCAAAGTGAGGCAGGGAGAGCGTCAGAGATGAAAAGCAGCAGAGAGAGCCACAGTGAGGGACCAGAGCCTCCTCGGTCTGGTCTGCCGGGCTGTCAGGCTTCATGTGGCATGTTTGCGACGATGCAATGTGACAGCAATGGGGACAGAGTGCTGGGGGCCATGTCCTTGATAATGAACTCATCCACTACAATCATCACTCTATCTCCCCCCTTTTGTGTGTGCACATAGAAACACCACAACCCCCCCCCCCCTCCCCCAACACACACACACACACACACACACACACACACACACACACACACACAAACACACACCCCAGCCCCTGCGGCCAGACAGTGGGGAGTGTTCACGTAGCATGTGACGTGTGTGTGAACGGCGGAGAAGTCTTTCTGCTGAAATAAACGCTCCCAGCTTTGTACCGTGCAGAGCTCCGTCACATGAACACACACGTGCAGATACAGAGAGCACGCGCTGATAACATGCACTTAGACCTGAATGATTGTTGCTGCGGATTAGGTTTGATGGAAACTTGTCCCTTGCTCATCCAACTGCGTGCTCTATAAGTTAATCATGCAGCTGCGCAGGTCATCCATTTAAAGACGGTGGACTCTGCTGCCGAGGGAAGTTTGTTAGTCTGATTAAATCTCGTGCTATCTCCACAGAAGGAAGTATTCAGATCCTTTTCTTAAGGACAAGTACCGATACAACAACGGGGGAAAATACTGTATTGCAAGTAGGAGTGTCCTCAGAATCATATTTATATAAAAGTACAAGTATTATCCATAAAAATGTGCTTAAATGATCAAAAATAAAAGTATCCGTAATCGTTTTAACTACTTTATTAGCAGGTTACGTCCAGTGGTCACCAAACTGGGGGTCAGGCCCCTTCAAAGGGTCACAAGACACCTGAGGGGTTGTGAGATAATTATAATGGGAGAGGAAATAAGAAAAACAAAGTTCTGATACACACATTTTTTTTAAACCTTTGAGAAACTCTTGGGCCTTAAATAGTTATTTGAATGAAAACATGTGTTTGGCGGACAAATCACCTTTTGGTGGAACTGCTAGCATTATTAAATGGAAATGTGGTTTCCATTCTTCAGACTGCTCTGTGCCTGTTGCCAACAAGGCTGCAATTAGGACTTCCGGATGACAAGCGTCAACCCCCTGCAGAGCATTCCCTTTGAATAGAACAAATGTTCCTTTTTAATTGAAACTGCTGGCTCAAAATAGGTAACTCAAGGAATAAGGTTCATGTTACCATGGTGTCTCAGGTAAGTAAACCACATGATCATACCTTCCTTTGTGCTAAAGGAGGTCTGAACTTAGACTGACTTTACTTTACTCAGTCTGAATAATGAAAAGAAAAACATTTACCCACGATTTCATTATTTTGATGTATCTCATCATCATAGTTTTGATTCATTTTTTATTATCCGAGCGTAAACGGGATCAAAAAGTATTAAATAGAAAAATGGAAATAGAAAATAATGAACAGATAAGTAACTTCAACACTGCAAAAGTTCAAATAGAGGAGGGTTGACAAAGTTCTGACATATAGACAATCGATCTCTTATAACCGCAAAGGAAAATAGATTCTTCAAAAAATAGATATTTTTTCAAAAGAGTAGTAATGACGACAGATATAACAATTTAATCAATTAACATTCAGGAAATATGTAAATTGTATAATATCACACAAGTTATGTTGTGTATTCAATTTCTGTCTACCAAGTGTACATCGTGTACATTTCATCATCCTGCTGTCGCTATAATCATATTGCCATGTGTCCTCTATCAGCACCAAGAAAGACAAACTTTCTGAATGGAAATGATCAGTTTCAGTTGACTTGAACCAAAGCACAACACCCAATGTGTCAGTGGCGTGGGGGTCACATATATATGTACATAGTAATTAGTTACTAAACAGTCTTACATCATTGGAATACAGAATGCATAACTCCCACCAGCTGGACAAGTATCGACACCAACACACACACCCACACACACACATACACACACACAGACTCCCTCATCCCTGCAGGTGGATGTTGTGGTGCAGTGTCATGCTAACTGGGTCTACAGAATATTTGAAAAAATTACAGGAGAGGCTGCACGCTGAAGTCGCATTTCAGGACGACCAATTGAGCAGTCTTGGACTGACCCAATACATTTTTTAGGAACATCTTATAAAAAGAGTTTACAAATGGCCCGATGTGGTTTTAATTAATCAGACAGACAGAACAGAACTGTGGAATGGAATACTTTAAAGGGGAACTCTTTTTAACCGATTTCAAACATCAGAGTCCGTATCTTGAGGAGTACTTCTGCATTTGTACATGTACTGTATGGATGGATGGAGGATATGAATGCATGTACAGTAAAAAATATATGCATAACTAGCTTCTTATTCATGGTATAGACAGTGTAGGTTGTCCATAAATGTTCTTTGAATTGTGAGAAAGGTAGGCGTAAGGAGCTCTGGATGCAGCACATCTGTTCAGTCATTGCTGTAATATGTCGGATATTTACTCATGCATTTGTGACTGTTTAAGGTCTCTGGTTTATAATCAGATTATTACATATTATTCTATATATAGGTCTATAGTAGTTTTCCAACGTGCAACAACATAACCAAACATAGAACCAAAGGCTGAATGTTCCAAGCTCTCTCCTCGTGATAGAAATGAGCCACTCTGAATATGATGTTCATCAGTTTGACCGAAGAACTTTCCTTCATGAGGAACGGCATGAAAATAACAACAAGCCTCTCTGTGTTTTGCTGAAGTCTGACTCTGTAAGTCTGACTCTGCACCACTTCTGTCCTGTACAGTCGTGTCATGGGTCATCACAAACAGCAGAGGCATCAATCCTCTCCCCTGCTGTCAGTGTTCAAGTATACGGCTCAAACCGAGAAAGACAGCCCATGCTGCTGCTATCTACCCACACACACACACACACACACACACACACACACACACACACACACACACACACACAGAAAACCACATTCACACTGTCGTGGATTTGTAATCTAATAGCTGTAAGAAACGCTTGAGTTTTACCCCATAAGCTTCACATTTGCCTCTTTAATGCATCAGGAAAGTCTTCCCTCTGATTACAAGGAGCTCTCGTGAATCTTGCTTTTTGACACATCACACAGGTGTGAGCTGAGGAATGTGTAGTCCTCCTGGTTTCTTGAGCGTTTTGTGTCTGGTGGGTGGTGAAAACCTGTCTCAAACCGATTTTCTTGTTGCTTTTTTTTGTATTATGAAGGCTGTCTAAGTGGGCAGTCAGCTGGGAAACGCTCTCAGGTCTCGGTGACTCACCTGACAGCCTCCGTGGATCACTCTCCCCATCAAGGCCCACTCACAGCCTCCTCAAGTGGACTTGTCTCTACCTGCGTTCTCATACAGGAGTACAGATTCTGAAATTCAAGAGCACTTCATCTCTGGGCTGTAGACTTGGCGTTCAGCAGACAGCACTGATTTATTTCATTTTTACTGGCAGCATAAGAACAGGGCACATTTAATTAGAAATAATCTGGTATTATTGAGATTTGCGTCAGGATTTAGGAGGAAACAACTGAGTCTAAAATGACTATGCTATTTTCTTACAGTAGTTATAGTCTCATTTGAGGGACATGATACTTTTCTTTTGGCATCTTATCCTACCCACAGCTTGTCTTCGCATTATGCATTTCTAGTGTTGGAAAGTACTTTGCTTCAATACAGTTTTGAGGTACTTGTGCTTGACTTGAGTTTTTCCATGCAATTTTTTATGTCTGTGTAAAAAGAGACATAAAATGTACTCCACTTCATGTATTTTCCAGCTATAGTTACCTTTTAGATTCATATTTGAAATAAAACACATATGATAAGCTTATGAGATGTCACTAGTTAAAGAGACAGCTCCCCTCTAAACATCTCAGATGGTTTAATTTTAATAACTGTTATGGAGGTAAATTTATTCAATATTTCACAAAATGTGCTTCGTTTTGTAGATTTCTTTTAAATGAATTTAAATGAATCATCTTACTACTCCTCACATTTATCTTGTGACCCTTCACTGGACTGAACTACCTGACTTACTTCACACGTCCATAATCCATATTATTAACAAGTAATATAATGTTATGCCACTCAATGGCAATTTTTCTGTCAACCCCTCCCTCTTGTTATATTTTAATAATTAAAGGCCTGAGGATAAAACTTATGTTTGTTTAGCAAAGGTTTAGACTTTCCTCTCCCCTTCATCATGTCACAACCCCCCTGATTTAACTGCCATGTTGGGAACCAGTGATGAATCCTTCCTACTCTCAGATATTAATATGTTCAGGCGTCTGATAGCTGGCTGTATGGAGGATTTGGCATCACCTAGTGACAGAAAGAGGAATGATACATTAATCAAAGACCAACTTTATACAGTCTATCAAAGGAAACAATTTTACAGCATTTGAATGCCAAAAAGCTAAAAAATAGACTTTTGTTCATTTACTTCACCATTAAAGTCCTGGAGCTTTTTTTTTACATTTTAATGTAGTGCTAGGCAAACATGAAGTCATAAATTACAGCATGTACCACTGGCGAAGTTACATAACACACATGGATCCTTAATTCAATGCAAAAACAAAGTACTTGAAGACACCTGCTGAATAAATGAGAACAGTGCACAATAAAAAATATGCAAACATTATACTTTCGGTAAATGCATCAGCGAAAACTGAGACAATAGAATGAAATGGCGCCAACCAACAAATGGCAGCTGTCTCTAGTTTCACTCGTGCAGGATTAACTCCTGCAGTGACAGCTTACTGACAACAACACACAGACAGGACATCAGTATTAAGATCGTTTACAACTGATGATACAATTTATGCCCAAAAAGCTTCTTCCCCCCCCCCCCCCCCCCACACAAATCTGCTTGTTTCCACATTCCCGATCATGTCTGTACACCAGTATTGTATAGGCCGATACGCGCGCGCACACACACACACACTCTCTCTCTCTCCCTCTCTCTCGCACACACATTCTTTATTCCAAGGGATTATGAGGCGCTACATTTATCTCCAGCAGTCTAGTCTTCCCAGCAGTCTGGGGTCTCCCTGGTTCAGTGTACCAGCATGACACCGGGTTAAGTCTAGGTGTAGTAGATTATCTCAGGGATCTGGCCGTCCTCCACTGATGTACCGTTGTTATTTCCTGGTGAGCTAAAAAACAAAAACGTCGTCTTGGTCCCCATTGTTGATTCCTGGGTCAATTTCTTCAACCCCTTTGTGCCATAGTGGGAGTCTGGGCCCTGAGGTGTCAAATTAAAAAGCAGATAATATGTTTCATCCTAATCAGGTGGGTTAAAAATAAAAAAATGCCATCATGTTCATTTTTGCAGAAATACATATTTGAAATACAACAAGTTGAGACTGACCTTTAAGGTGGCACATGCAGTGTAGCTGACATTGGGTTGGATTTCCACAGGCTCTTTGAACATCACTCTGAACGTGTTTGTTGTGCCGTCACAGTTGAAACCGGTGTCGTTCTGCCCCAGTGTAATGCGTTTGTCGCTCTCTAAGATCTGCAGAACAGGACAATGTATTTAGTGTTTGAACAACAATGTGCAAAAAAATACATATAAACTTTATGATAATTATATCAAACTGAAAATGTTAAAAACACAGCTGGCAGGTTACTCTGTTTCTGGGTTCATCTGTTTGGTGATGTATTTCTCTGGTTGGTAACTAAGTATTGGCTGTGACCAAAATAATTGAATATCAACAAAACATTCCTAGTACTGTGACATTTAAGGCTTTCAATTAAAAAGAGTTGTATCTGTAACTTTACAAAGTGCTTTAACAATCACGCAGGGAAGAATCCACTGGGAGAGATACTGATCTCTCTATCCGCAGCGTTCTCTGCAGATCACAATGTAAAGTGGATGCAAGACAAATCAGCTCTAACTGGAGAGGAATTAGGAAACATACAGGATGGAGGGTGAGTGGGCTCGCTACACGTAGGGCTGGCTATAAAGCTTTAAAAGGTATCTGACTGAAAAGTATCAAAGATTGTCAAGTAGTAGCACTGATGTGAAATGTATCCTCTGATTTTTTTTAAACCCTTTAAGTTATTGCATTGCTGCTTTTGTTAAGACAACATTGTACTTTTGAGATGATTGGCTTTTTTGTAAATTTTTTAAAAAATCTGTTAATCTTCCTCAAAGATACGTGAATAAAAATATCGGTTGTGAAACTGGTGTAATGTATCGGTACTAATATGAAAAACAACGCACCTTCCTTAACATAGCATCACTATGCCTCAATGGCAGTAGGTAGTTACCTGTATGTTGACCTGATAGTCAGTGGGTCCATGTATTGAACCATACAAGCCAAAACCCACGATGGATATTCTTTTGTTAACATTGAATCTGCAGAAGGAGAAAGGCAGAGAGAGAAAACGAATTAGACCAAAATAACTCAGTTGGTTGAGATGAACAACTGACCACCGATGTTGGTCATCTCACCTGATTCTGTCGCTGGTACCACTGTACCCCCATCGACTCTCAACCTGCTGGAATCTATTAATGCTGCACTCCTCCCCCCTGAGGCAGCAGCGGGGCCTGTCGATGTAGTCGACCCGTGGTTTGGGGTTTACTGTAAAGTGTAAAAACAGATTTACCACCTCCCGATCGAACAATATTCCAGACTGGGCAGGCCCTGTTGCACAAAAAAGAATATCAAGCTGGTTTCTGTGGTTTGAGTTGTATGGACAAATCAGGAACATGATGAATATGTTTGGCTGAAATGGTTAGTACAGTGTTGAAAAAAAAGAAACACAAAATAACTATTGCAGGAAGAGAAACAAGTTCTATACCTGCAGCAAACTCCTCAACGGTCATGAGCGGGAAGCGAATGAGCGGGAGGGCTTTGCCCAGAACCTTCTGTTTATTCTCAGAGGTCGGGGGAAGCTGTTGTCTGTAACACTCGGCCTCTGCCCAGCGTACCACCGCCCCAAACAAGCGGTTCTCCCTGATGCTGAGTGTGTCTCTTTGTAGCACTGCACATAAGGTGTCTGCGCATGCAAATACACAGAGTGGTCATCAGTTTACATCCAAAGAAGAAAAAAGAAAAACAGTTTGTGAAGAAAGACTCGCATACCAAGGTCGATATCTGTAAAACCCTCTGCGTTTATTGCGTCCGCAGTGCTTTTGTCTATAGTGTCCAAGCAGAGACTGGCAAGTTGAGGCTCATCGAATAACCTTGCCTGTAATGAAAGCACAACATAAGCCACATTAGTATCTAGTAGGTACTGGTCAATTACCTTTCATGCACCAAAGGATTTTTAAAAAGCTGAGGAAATGTAAGTGTCTCCTTTATAGATTAAATATTGTGTAAGATTAACAAAGATGTTGGGGGAACTAAAGCAGTCAGTAGATTCTAACACCACCTCATTTTGCAAATCTAATATTCAAGTCTGATAAATTCATCACTCAAACTTCATGAAAATGTTAATGAACTTAAAATGAGTAACCAAGCAATGACACTGGGAATTAAGCGTACACCGCTGGAGATGAGTCTCTTTTGTTGCTGTGTTGCAAAAAAAATAAAAAGGAGTGTTTTTTGATAAGCAGCTGAGCATCAGACAAAATGCTGAACCCAAACAAACGGCAGCATGAACCAAAAATAGCACAAACTAATGTCGTAAAAACTCAACCATCGATGGCTGCAAGATGGTCCTGTGGGGATACACAGAAAGAAAAATGGCTTCATCCTCCACTGAAAGTCTGACAGTTTCCAGCAGATGGAATGAACAAGGCAAAATTGTTATTACATGGTTTCATATTTTTCCCCAGGAGACATCCTTAAAAATCTGACCACACAGTTATTGAAACCTTCTGCTCCGCTTTAAAATGTATTTTTGTGCTTTGTGTCTTATGAGGGTGGATTCACCTAAAATACTGTGAACATATTTTCTCGCTTTCTCCTGGTGGTTTCTGACCAAGCAGTTTCCACAGCCACTCCCATAAAATGGGAGGTTAAATGGGAATTAAATTGTGCTGCCCAAAGCATCAAAATAGTACATGTGCAAAACTCAACAGCAATGTGTGTGTTTCCAGAAATAGTGTCCCAGTTGATACCACCATTTCTGGAAAGACGTGTTGCTGTCAAACGTCACTTTTCAACACCTCAAAATGAAATCTCAGAGACAGAAAACTAAAAATATAATATAATAAATATAATATGTGATATATCTGACGAGCTAAATATCAAGGTGTCAAACCAAAGGTTAATGCCAGAGAGTTTAGGGGTCTATATGTACTACACAGTAGCTGTGACAATAACCTGAGTGAGGAGCATGAACGCGTTGTCGGCTCTGAGGTGCTTGGTGAGGAACTCCACACAGCGACTCTCCAGAGCAGGGACCGCGTACTTCTTGGCCGTATACAGAGTCGTCATCACAGTCTCAGGACCAATGTGGACCTCGTCGGAATACAAGAACCTGTGCCGAGGAAACGGGCAACAGAACGTTGTTTATGGTCAGGTATTCATGATGTTATCCACCGAAGAATTCAAAGAATGTATCACATTTTAGCCTGAAAAATCTTGACTAGAAATACATTTGCAGTATGTTGATGGTGTCCAACCAGATAGTGTTCCTTACAAAAGCATTACGGCCGAGTAACAAACTTCAGTACTTCTTTGCTAGCAGCAGAAATCTATCCGAATCCAAAGACCGGCCAAGAGATGGCATCAAGTGTCAAATTTATAGTCTTGATGTTTACTTTTTCTCTTATCAGACGAATTTTGCCAATTTTAGACTGTATATTTCTTTTAGGGGGGAAATACTCTTGTACAGCAGCTGGTCTTTGCAATACTTGATGTTTTACTGACTAACTTAATTAAATGGGAAAAAGGGGTTTGTAGGAAATAAAAAGTTAGAATATCAGAAAGTAAGGTGTCTATAAAAGCATTGTATCTGAAACCAGGCACTTATAACTGCATGAAAACCTGTCTGTTATAGTTTCTATAACTATCTAAGAGATACTTGACATATGGACCTATGTCTCTACAGTACACTAGACTTTGCAATGTTGTTCTACCTGGGCTAATGATCTGAGAGTTATACTATCATATGTACACACTGCTCCTGTCATGGTGTTCCCATTTAGCTCTTCCCAGTGTGCAGTGCAATCACTATATCAGGCCTTCAGCCTCCTTTAACGTTAAATGTACCTGAAGCTGAACGTTGCTGGACGAATGGATAAATTACTAAGTGGGCTTTACTTTGGTGCATGGTGATCACCTGGCCTACCTGAGCAGGGCGAGGAAGGCTGCCGGTTCCACATCAGGCAGCTCAATCTCAGTCGAGGTTGTGGCCATCCCACCGTTGAACATGGCATCAAAAACGGCACTGCCGGCGGCCAGGACGAACTTATGGGCCGGTATCCTCTGGGCCTGTCTGCCCTTCCCCACGATGAACCTGACGTCGCTGAGCAGCTCGTTGTTGAAGAGGAAGGCGAAGCGCTCCTTCAGGGAGCTCTTCGTCGCCTGCCAGTTGTACATGGGCTCCCGGTGAAGGCCGAGGACAGGCGGGGAGGCGGACCGGGCAGAACCGGAGGAGGCTGGCATGTTCGCGAGCACCGCCGCGGCTCCAGATTGAACCGAGTTAAATGCTGCCTCCTGGCCGTCATGGTTTGACGCTAAGCCGCCACCGATGCTGCCGCCGCTCCCTGTCGCCATAACGACACGTTTTTAATTTGTTATTCAACGTCCCGAAAGCACCGTTAATGTCACAGGAAAATGCACCGACCGTACCGTGTGTGTCGTTTTTTTATTTACGTGGTATCCATCGCGGCGGACGCCATCATTCTTTGATGTTTAGCTAGCTAACGGTATCTGCTAGCTTGCGTTCCTCCAGAAATGACGCAGACGCACACTTCCTACAAAACACATTTTTTTCATTAAACTTTATTGCTGTGTTCAAGAGAAACAAACAATCAAGTGAAGAGAAAGGGAGCAAAAAGTACAATGTGTTGACACGAAATTAGTTTTGAAAACAAGACAAATTAATAAAACAAAATGTTCTCGCTATGTATACATCATTTAATGTGATATATTAACGTTACCAATACAGCTGCTGATAAAGCAATGTTTGTGCTTCTAAGTAAATTAACATTTGTTAATAGACAATTTTTCCCCAATAAATTAGATTTATGAAGGAGGATAAACAGTAGTAATACATTCAAACATTTTTAAATCAGCAATTGCATTTTTGGTGACCACCATATAAATCCAGTTTTTTTGTCAGAGCTTTATTTTAATTGTTATTTATAAATCAGATAACAAACATTAATACATATATGGCCATACATATCAATTGTAGACATGATGTTTACATTTATAAACAAACCCACTTATATATTTATTTGTATACTTTTCTTTTTAATTTCCAATCGACCACGAGATGTCAGAGTCTGCTCCTTTACTTAAATAACATTAACAAACCTTCACAGCTTTTTAATGGTAATGATGAAAAATAAACTAATTAGAGTTGTTCTGCTAATAACGCATGCCTGTATATTGAATAAAGCTGCAATATTCAGTAAAATCATTCTCTGTCACGGTGATGTGAACAGCTTTCTCTCTCTCTCTCTCTCTCTCTCTCTCTCTCTCTCTCTCTCTTTGTGTGTGTGGTATGAGAGAGAGAGAGAGAGTGAGAGTGAGAGGGAGAGGGAGAGGGAGAGGGAGAGGGAGAAGGAATAAAAACGAGAAAGACCAGAAACACATGACAGAACATGCACGCAGGAGCTGGATTGGACGTTTGTGCGTTGTTTACATAGTTTGTCACATCGGGACTTTTCCCCAATTCCTTGAGATATGACTGGCAGACTAAACAGGAGAGTCTAAGCGGCAGATTTCCCACAAGATACAATTGCTCAACCCTGGTCCGCAATGAGCGCGTCTGCAGGGACGGGAGTGTTTGTCCTCTCGTTGATGTCCATCCCCATCTGCTTTTTATTGAATTCCCTCATTTACAACAACAGGTGAGTGAGAAGAGGCCTTTTTAGTTTGAGTTACCTCTATTGTCTCTGCTGATTAAGAGACTGTTGCCAGTGCAGCACTAATTAGCATCATTTGAAAATGATTTGTCATATCTTTTAAAACTACACATATCTCTACATTGCATTTAGTGCTGAAGCTTTCTTCTTCGCTGGCTGTTCAACAGTCCTCATCCTGTCCATTTCAACCCATTTTATGCTCAAGAAGAAGGCTCCAGTAGATCCTCTTTTCTATGGTATGAATTATGAAATGCACGTTTCTTGTCGGGACCAAGACATTTTTAAATGTTTGTAGTCTTTGGAGAGAAATATTGATTTAACAAGTCATGTGAAAGGATCTCTGACTTACATGAAAACAGAGGGAGTTATTGGGGAGTATGACCCTGCAGTAAACCTTAAGCACCTATCTGTCCAGTGTTTGCAGTGTATGCATTCCTCAGTGTGGTGAATCTGATCATCGGGCTGGAGCAAGACAACATCATTGATGGATTTGTGACGTTTTACCTCAGAGAGGCAAGTGTTGTGTTGTGAGTCCTGTTTGTGAGCTGTCTCTTTGTACTTACTGATAGATCCACCCTGTGTTTTAGGCAGAGCCACATATTAATACAGCACATGGGCACATGATCTCCTATTGGGACGGCTGTGTGCACTATCTCATGTATCTGGTCATGATTGCGGCGATTACTTGGGGGTAAGAACGGTCTGTCTGTCTGATCTACCCGTCTGTTTGTCTGTCCATCCATCCATCCATCCATCCATCCGAGTCTCTTGGAAGTATAATGTAATCATTTGACTTTGACAATAGTGGTGTTTCGTGGTTTGCACATTCAGGGACAGTTACCGAGCCATCGGACTCTACTGGATGGGATCTTTTCTCACGCGTGCCATAGTCTACATTCTTGGGAATGCTGTGGGTAAGTACACTAAAAATAATGGCATGCCTTTAGACGGCTAGTGTAGGGTAGCCTGTAACCCCCTGCACACACCTCCCCTGAGAATTTTACAATGTAATTAAAAAGGATGCCCATTTTACTGTGTATACTGCTATGTTCAGTGTTTTGGTCTGTATCTTTCCCATGGTGATATATTATCTTTGTCTGCCTCTAAGGTAAATATGGGACCCAAGTTAGTCCTCTCTTCCTCCTCCACATGCTATATATTTCTGTGTCTGTCTGGGCCTGCTTACGCATCTTCAGCCAGCCCTCCACACGGGAAGTTCAGTTGACAGTAAGTCACCATCAAAACTGGACATTATTGCAATAAAGCATGTTATTGGAAGATTCCCTTCATATACTGTATACTATATTGTGTGTGTGACAGAGAGCCCTGTATTAACATCCTGTTGTTGCTTTCTCTCAGAGCGTCCAGGAGGCTGAAAGAAAAAGTTTACTCCACAGACCTCTGGACCTACTGTTCATCATCTACCTCATTCCTGCTTTTGCTTTCTGCGTCTTCAGAGGCCTGGTGAGAAACCGTCAGATCATCACCTGCCAGTGCGCTCACACACACCGTGGTGGAATAATTATAATCTTTATGTGTCTGTTAGGTTGTTCTGGACGGTTCCGGCGAATGGTGTCAAGCCTACACACGACAGTATGAGCCTTACCTCAAAGACCCTTCAGCCTATCCTAAAATACAGGTAACTCAGTAAAGCTATCAACACCACACGCTCATTCTGATACTGTCATTGCACTTGTTTCTAAAGAAGTAAACTGTGTCTGTGTTTGCCAGATGCTGGTGAGCCTGCTGTACTCTGGACCATACTACATCATTACTCTCTATGGGCTGATGGTCCCAGGATGTGAGTGGATGACTGATCTGACTCTAGTGCACTCTGGAGCACTGGCCCAGGTACGCCCTTGCTGTTTATTCCTCGCTCACCAGCAAAGGAATAACTAGGCCTTTGCAGGTAAAGATCCTCCACTAGCACATGTGTTAGTCTGGCTGTCTAGACTGCAACAGGTGCTACACTTATACGAGGGTTAAAGATATGTCTATCGACCCTTTTCCCAGCAGCCACGTCCCAGCAGGGTAAACACATGTGTTTTTGAATTGATCAAATCAATAATGGTCCCGTTCTTTTTAGTGTGTCAAAGGCATTCCAGTGAGACAGCATGCACAATACCAAGGCCCTGGTTCACTTTTGAACAAGGTCATAATTACTGTTATTGATTGCACCTGTGTTTACCCTACAATGACATGTCAAAGGCAGCCCCCACCCTCTGGAACTCTCTCCCTGCGGTGATCCGCAACATCTCCACTCTGGACGCCTTCAAAAGGGCCCTCAAGTCCCATCTGTTCGCCAAGGCTTTCGGCCCCTAGTTTACTTGTTCTGTTTTTCTGACTGTTTGTCTAAACTGTTTTTGTTACTCTTGTAAAGCGGCCTTGGGTCCCCTGAAAGGCGCTATATAAATTAAAGTTATTATTATTATTATTATTATTAAAGAGGCTGCTGTGAGAAGGGCCTAACAAGTCAAGAGAAGAGGTCTATGCCTGTGTTCATGTCATATTGGAGCTATCGTAATTACAAGTTTATAACTTGTAAATACATCCAGTAGTTATGGGACAGACGTACATTTCTGAACGCTCCGATATATCTGACTTTACAAGACTGAGGTTGCTAAAAAGTAAACATGGACACCTCTCCAAACCCAAATTTAATGAATATAGTGCATGTCATGTCAATTTAAATTAATAATTCGAACAATAATTTGCACGGTAAATTACCCAGACCTTGTAGTGGTCTTTATCATTTTCAGTCACACAAAGGTGGTCCGTATGAAAGAGCAAACTCTTTTCCCACATGACATCATCATTCCAGGTAGATGAGGCAATGCTAGACCAAGAGTGAGCATCTGGCCAAGCCTGTGTAGGCAGTTCCTAAACTCCCCTCTCTATCTAGTAGCACACTGGTCTCGGTTGAGGATATTCTTCCGCGCAGTAAAACGCAAGTGGATCTGCATATGAACTGCTATGGTCTGACTCAGCACCACGTACTCATCTAAAGATGGAAACTCTGTCAAAGGGTGGGAGCAACTTGTGTGCCAATCACATCGCAACAAGACAAAGCAGCGATTGTATTTGAGCTGCAGGCTGGGGTGTCACTCATCAGCGGGATAAGGGTGGAAGCTGACTTCAGACCAAGAGGAGTGGTGGTATTGGTGGTGTTGACTTAAATGTCAGCTGTTTGACCCGGCTATATATAGGAAAGCTGACGCTTTGACAGCCGTGGTTGCTGTTGAGTCCAGAACCTCTCTCGCTGCTGCTATCTTTCGTCAGCAGAGTCGTACCAAAAATCAGCTGGATCCGGTTTATAATCAAAAAAGTATTTAATAATTGACAGAAGCTAAAACAGTTACAAACTGAATTACACTATCAATAACATAATATTTCATGAAATTGAGGCCCAATCCGGGCAACCCGGCAGACGGCTGTCTGGCCGATGGCCCCCAGAGGATCTCAAGAAGTCCGGCAATTCACTGTCCTATTGTGTCCTGAGTGTCTCTGAGATGTCCCGTATCAACTCAGTGATTGGCTGAAAAATATTTTAAGGATGAGGGGCAGTATCAGAATGTGTCCACGTTTTATGGTCATCATCATCATCATCATTAAATGAATAATCCACCATAAAACAATTGTTCCCTGAATTTATCTTGTTATTTTACCTATGCTTTCTTTTAAATATTCCTCCATAAGAACTGTAAAATGTAGACAATGTGATGTCTTGTAAAGATATATTCACAATTTTGCACTGATGTTTAACACAATGATCAAAGAAAAAAGGAGAAATGGAAGATTTAGGAGGAGACATCAGTCAGACATCTTCATGCAATTGTTTAATCAGGCGCAAAAAAAAGAACTGACTCTTTATAAGCAAGTGATATAAGAAAACAGTGTTCCTGTTCGTGTGACTCTACTGACTGTGAAGCTTTTAGTCATCACTGTCATTTTCCCATTTCTCCCTCCCTGCTTCACTTCACAGGCCCAGTTCGCTCACATTGGTGCGTCACTTCACACACGGACGCCGTTCTCCTACAGAGTGCCTGCTGGCGGCCAGCTTGTCTTCTTGCTGGTCAATATCCTGTACGCTCTGGTGCCTCAGGCTCTGTGCTACCGCTGCTGCAGCAGGCCTGCCCTCTTCCTCAGGCCAATGCCAGATAAGAAGACTGAATGACAGAGAGTGCCACAGAGAGAGTGGCAAGGATGTCGAGGATGCCTAAATAAAAGGATGAAGTAGTTGTAAAAGGCCGCTCTGTGTTTGCAGTTATAAGAAGTTGCTGTTTTTGGAGGGGAAGAACTTTAACTTTAATGAGGGCTAAGTGGAGGTATTGGAGACATGACAAAACACTCCAGTGCCAAACAGAGTTTGTGTCATCTAGCATTTATGTTTGTTTGCTTATTTTGAAAATGTGAACATACATTTTTACAAAATAAATGGGTTTTTATACACAGTGTCACAGCAGAGATACTAATGCTGTTAGACCTGTGTTTGGGATTCAAACTACTTTAAAATAATTATTGTTCTTAATTATTTTTGGTAGTTTTTTTTTACAAAAACTGCTTTCTTGTTGACACTGAGGTTTCTGTGCAGTGCCTTTTTTCTAATAAATTGGCAAATAAAGAAATCATTCACACCTGTCTATGCTTTTAATACTATATAGTGTGATTTATACATGGATAAGTACATAGATATTCAACCATTTAAGGGCATTTGACAAAAATGTTAAATGTATTTTAACAGTATTTTATTTGGATTGTTTAAACCGGAAGTACTTTGTGTCCACTACCTTTTCCGGACAAACAAATCCGCACGTAGCTAACTAGCTAAAGTTGACAACAAAGAGAAATGATTCAGTCATATCACTTCTCTGATGAAACAAATCCACGTTGGAAATAACCCGTCCAGCCAGATACCATTTAGACGAATGTGGGGTTTTTTTCCAACTAAACGCGGATGAAAAGAAACAACTTGCACTAACGTTAGCTGAATATGCTAACGTAACTAACTTTAGCCTCTGCTAGCTGTGATGGCAGCACCAACACCTATGATTTCTGCTGCTGTGTTAAGGTCAGTGCCTCTCTTTAAATCTATCTCTAAAGGTTTGAGTGGTGGACCAAAATAAAATAAAAAAGTAACAATGTAAACGGCATTATGTTGAAAGGTCAGCAGTCCTGCCGTTATTACTAGCGCGAGCGTTACCTTTTTCAAAGATTGACGTGTTTCATTCTGTTCAATTTGAGACCATATTACTATTTGTACCTTGTTAACCTTTGCATTATTGCCCTAGTAGTACTAACGTTACTCAATTACACTCGTTAGCTGAATCAACCCCGCTGTGATACATATACTAACACCACTATTAATACTAATAACGTGTAGTAACAGTAATAGTGCACATACACTGCAGGTCTGTATTTGTAACGTCTTTGCACCCACCAGTAGCACGTGGTTTAGCTTTTCTAGTCCTCACATCTGATCATTGTTTCAAATGTCATCTTGTCTCCAGTCAAAAGCAACGCAGGGCTGCTCTGAGGAAAGAGAGGAGAAAACGGAAACGACAAGCTCTCGCCCAAGAATGTGGTACGAAGATAGCTGCTCTGCTTTATTTTTTATTTCTACAGTTGTTGCCGCACCATTAGCCAGATCAACCACAACGTCTACTCTGTTACAGGTTTGAAAAATGTACCAAGCTTCACACCTGAAGAAGGAGAAGAAATACATGATGAAGAGGATGACGATGTTGCAGAGGAGGAAAGGTAGGTCAATACTGACGTCACTCCTCTGTCCTGCAGCTGCACATTCAATGACGCACAGCAGCACAGATACCTTCATTTACCATTTAAAAAATATAATCTTCATTGTGTTTTATCTGTGTTTACTTGTTTTGTCAGACTGCGGCTGCATGAAGAGTGGTTGGAAAAAGAAAGGTTTGCCCAGGAGGAGTTCAGGCTGAGGGCTGAGAGGGAGGAGGCTGCAAGGAAAAGAAAAGAGGAGGAGGAGGTAATCTACTGTTTGTATTCCTCATTCCTCATGAACATAAAAACATCCTGTGGAAACATATTTATTCTGCATATGTTCTTCAGTATGTTGTCCAATTGTGAACTACCGGTAATCTAATGGAGTGACCAGAACCAACATGAATCGCGACGACCGTAATAACTTGCCCTCAAATAGTATGAATAACTGGAGCCTGACACCGGAGATTATTAATGAACTGGCTAATTGATTAGCACAAGTCAGCCTGATTGACCTGTCCTTCTAAATAAAATATTAATAATTACTGTCTTTATGTCTTTCTTTTTTTGTTCCCAGCGGATGATAAAGGAGGAATGGGAGGCCCAGCAGAAGAAGGAACAGGAAGAAAAAGAGCAGAAGCAGCAGGACAAGCGGGACAGAGAGGTGAAACGGGCCCTAGGAGGATAGAAACAAAAAGAAATATATCCTCTTCTACTTAATCGAGTGTTTATGTTGTCCATCCAAAAGGGAAGATTCAGATAATCCTACAGTAATCATGTCTCTTTTGTAAAATGTGTTTTTGCATTGTACATGGTTGTTTTTAAACATTTCCTTGACTGAGTGGCACAAGCAACCGTCCAACTCCTCAACTAAGATACACACAAAGAGAAAAAATCCTAACAGCAGCTTCAGCTCTCACAAGGATGTATCTTTTACTTTGTGTGAAAACAGTGTGTGACGTTGCTTTCCAACAAGTCCAGAAATGTTGAAATGCCAGTCCCCTGTGAGTGTGGTCTTAACACACAGTAACAGATCTGCTGCAGTATGTTGACCGCTACACATTTTCACCAGCCGTGTCTTTACACCATTTGTAGGAGGCCGTTCAGAAAATGTTGGATGAAGCTGAAAATCAGGTACAAACACACATGAAATCCTATTATTAGTGTCACTAGTGAACATTTAGTTCAAAGGCTTTTATGTATTTATTATATATATATATATATATATATATATATATTTTTTTTTTGCACAACATCTCATTCTAGTTCAAAAGTAAACTTATACAGAATATACATTTTTGTTCATGTTTTCACTTCAGCTGGAGAACGGACAGCCGTGGATGAATCCTGAGGCTCCCGTGACGAAGAACTGCGACAACTTTGGAACGGAGCGCGACTTGGCCAACTGTCCGTTCTTCCTGAAGACCGGGGCGTGTCGATTCGGAGACAGGTACTATTTCGTTCTCTTCTGACGTGACTCGCTACGTTAAATTCACAAACACATTATTTCAGTGGCGATTTGAATGGATGCACAGGCGCATTGACGAAGTCTTTCCTCATAGTTCTGTATATTCTCCCCTCTTCTCTGTCTTTTTGATTCCAGATGCTCCCGGAAGCACGTTTATCCCGCAGCCAGCCCGACCCTGATGATCCGTGGTATGTTTACAACGTTTGGCTTGGAGCAGTCGCGCCGCGATGATTACGACATCGACGCTTGTCTGGAACACAGCGAGGAAGAGCTGCAGGAGACTTTCCTCGAGTTCTACCATGACGTCCTGCCGGAGTTAAAGAGCGTCGGCAAGGTGGTGCAGTTCAAGGTAAGATGACGTTAGGACAGCTTTCTGAAGTAATCTTGTTAAACTAATATACTTCAATAAGTAAGACATTAGAGATTTCACAATGCGGTCAGTGTAGAGGAGAAGTCTGGTCCACCACTTATTTAAGATGCTTAATCTGTTCAATAAAGTCAATATGAAGTAACATTTGTTTTTGTTTTATCAGGAAAGTATGAAAGAGTATAAATGTGTCAATAGATCTCTTGCTGATGTCTGAAAGAATCTACTGTTGCATGATCAAATTATTACCACTAAAAATACACATCTGGCATCTTCTTTTAGGTCAGCTGCAATTATGAACCTCACCTGAGAGGAAATGTTTACATTCAGTTTGACACGTAAGTTTTCGCACAACCGCTCCACGACCTTTTCCCAAATATAAGGAACTGTACGGTGGTTGAAAACTCTGCGTTGTGTTCCTCTTGTCCGTCTGTCCAGAGAGGAGCAGTGTACAGAGGCCGTCATCAAGTTCAACGGGAGGTGGTACGCAGGCCGGCAGCTTCATTGTGAGATGTGTCCTGTTACCCGGTGGAAGAATGCTATCTGTGGTGAGTTAGTCTTACCGATGCGAGAGCGTCACTTTCACTCGCACAGCAGAGATACAAGATTCAGTTCGTCTTCTATCTCGTTTGTGTCTTCCCCAGGATTGTTCGACAGACAGAAGTGCCCCAAAGGGAAGCACTGCAACTTCCTGCACGTGTTCCGGAACCCTGGCAATGAATTCTGGGAGGCCGACAGGGACCTGCACCTGTCGCCAGACCGCAGCGTCAGGGGGAGTCGCAGAGACGGGTGGCATTCGGAGCGATACGGAGAGCGATCGTGGAGGCAGCGTCAGTGCAGCAGGAGCCCGCCGAGGTCCGAGAGATCCCACAGCAGACGGGACGACGACAGGCGGAGGGCCTCCCAGCGGTCATCCAGACACAGTGACAGGACCAACGATTGGTGTCTGAGCAGGAGCAGAGACAGGTCGAGGAGCCGGAGTAGAGACAGGCCGAGAAACAGGAGTAGAGATAAAGACAGGGAGCACAAGTATGGGAATAGAAGTGAAGAGAGAGACGCCAGAGACAAAGATACAGACACGAGAGACAGGTTGAGAAGCACAAGCAGAGAAAGGAAGAAAGAAAGTAGAGAAAGGAGACCCAAGAAACCAGAGAAAATAGAGAAACCCCTTAATGAGGATACCAACACACGCCGGCGCCACAAACAATCCAAAAAGAGCAAGAAGAAGAGCAAGAAGAAGCACAAGAAGAAAAGCCATTCGCCTGAAGGGACGGCCTCATCTGGAGAGTCCGAAAAGGAGAAAGATTCGGAGGAAGAGACGTCAGCAAATCCCACTGCAACGAGTCCCGGTCAGGAGATAAAGGAAACGGAGCTAATTCAGAAAAACAATGACTTGGATGAGAGTCTGTGTGTTGACAGTGAGAAGTTTAGTCACGAGGTGGAAAGTGAACAGTCATAAACAGAAACACCCGGTGAGCCTGCTGGAAAAGGTGACACGAGTCGGTCTTAGTGGCGCCTACATTTCAAAAAGCTGTGAATCTGCTCCGGCTTTTCTCTTTTGAACTGTGTGAGTGTTTGGAGCCTTGATGCAGTGAGATAGCAGCGCAAGCCTGTATTAGCAGTGAGATAGTGTGTACATATGTGAATATTTAGCTTTTGTAAAACGTTGCTTTAACAATTAAACATGTGATCACTGGAGCTGCCGCACTACTTGGTTATTGTTGCTGAGTAAAAGCTATATAAAAACAAAAGAGCAACAAATGGGGTTTCTTTTTTGTTTGATACATTTATTGTTAACTTTCAAATATAAGGAAAAAAAAGTTGGCAAATTAGTTGGCAGTGGTTAATACAAAAAGTGATCTCTTGCACAAATCAAAGATGAACTTGTTCCATAATTACTTACGAATGTTCAACAAAAACACTTTGTGGTTTGAAGAATGCAGATAAAATGTTTGGATGAGCTTCTGTTCATCGCTTGTTGGGCTCGTTATCCTGCTGACAAGTGAACGAGCCGACAGTGATGAATATTAATGACTTATCCTGATATGTGCAGTTCGTATTCGTTCGTTCCGACTCCATAAAGAAACTGCTCTCCTAACAGATAGGAATAATTACATAATACTGGTATATTGTGGCCGAGTAATCCCAACATATTTGTCAAACACCCAGCAGTTCTAAATCCCTTTTTCTGCCATGTTAGCTTTCCATAGACACCATAGAGCCGGTAAAACAGTGTTCTTTGGTCATGTGTTAGTCTTTAAACCTAAGTATCACAATACATGAAATAGTTTTTGTTTTGATCACGACCTATTCCTGATTTAACACTAAGCGGGAAACTGCCGTAACGTTTTTTCCCCCCAGGAAAATAAGTCAATTGACAGAAAAGTTTACGACACGACAATCTCAACAAACATGACACTAGTGACAAACAGCTCACGTTTACCCAAAGGTAAACATTTTAGTTTAGAAAAAGAAATGTGAAATGGTTCATTTCTGGAGAGGAATCACTAAACCTACACAACACGTACGCTGATACTGATCGGTAATAGTTTCATTTCACTTCGGTGGTGGGTCGAGTTGACCCGTGTCACTATGTGACAGTGATTGTAAACGTGTCTGTGAAGCTGGTGCTTCTCATGTATTACCGGTACACGAGTCACGACTGACAAAAAATAAATATACAATGACCGCTTGAAACAAAACAAAAACAGGTCATTTAGTAACAGTTGCTGCTGTTCTGAAGGTATTTCTAGAGTCCTCAAAGACTCTTAAGCGTCTGGATAAAAAAAAATATATTCCATCCACCGCATGATAAATACAAACAACTCATTTCCCAAACTGTGCCTCTCTCCGAATCCAAAAGCAGTCCGAAATGACATATGCTCGTGCTCATATTGTAAATGAAACTAACTTAAACCGTTTATTAGTTATACTGTTAACTACTGATGGTTCTTTGCCGGATTTATATTTAATAAAATAATGCTTTAATATTTTGCTCTTCAGAAATGAGGTAAAAACCTGTTTTTTGTGTGTGCAGAGGACAGAATCAGTTCAGAATGATATTAAATGACCCTCGCTGAGTATTTCTTTTTCATGAATTCGGACGCTTGGCTTCGAGACTCAAATGTGAAGGTTATACATACAGAAGCACCTTTAAAAAGTCCTCGTAAGCCAAACAGCACATGCAAGCCTGCAATCGGCGGTGATGGATCTCTTAATATGATGCTGCAGTTTTCATGTCGTCGCTACATTGTACTGTGTGGAGATTTAAGAAGTGACGTTATGCTAACAGTACTGCAGAATACAGCGAGGGAGATTGTACATAGGAGACACATTCAAACCACAGTTGGCACCACATTAAAAAGGGCATTACTGGACAGTACAGAACAGAGCAATACAGCACATAGGTGGTGATTATATACACACAACACTGACACGGGGGGACAACAGGACAAGACGGGATAGAGACGTGGAGGGGTTGCCAGATCTGCAGCCGGGAGGAGGAACAGCATGATGATTCATGTCAGCCCAATTTCTTCTAAAACGCTCCGTGGTGCCTCGGCCTCCTGCAGACGAAGAACAGAAAGAGAAATGTTCTTTGCTGTCGTACATTTTGTAGTGCACCTACAAAGTCAAAATTCAAAGGACACGAGTCCTAATGTGTGACGGGAACGGGGAGGCCTTTCCCAGTCAGCCGTGCCGTTATGACAACAGTACTGCATGCCTTACTATAAATAAATCATTCATTCCGTCGACTGCAAATGACTACAGCAAGACAGAAACGCAAACATGCAGGACTGCACTTGCTTTAGCTCACGGACTCAAGGGAGAGAGAGGTATTAATCAAGCGCTGCAGGCTCAGAATAAACGTGTGACGTCAGGTGTAGAGGGCAGCAGGGTGAAAGAAGCAATCCAACATTTATGATCTGCCCTTCTGTGTTCCACGTTAGGATCCCTGAGAGAAGTTAATTCTTCATTTACACCAAGTCAGAGCTGCAACGGTTACTTGATCGACAGAAAATGTATCGGCAGCAATTTTGACAAACGAGTTGTTTCAATAATCTTTGAAGCTAAAATGTCATAAATTTGTCAAGATTTGCTTTGTCTTAAATGACAGTAAAGTGAATACTTATTTGGAGTGTTGGACGACCAAAAACAAGTAATTTGAAGACATCACCCTGGGCTCTGGAAGCTCGTGATGGCCATTTTTCCTCAATTGTGAGACATTTAACAGACCAAAGGCAGCAGGTTGATTGACAGATACTGGTCTCCTGGGTTCAACGATCTGCTGACGAAGAAGTGTGCGTACCTCCTGCAGCAGGTCGGCCTGCTCGATGGCCTTCAGCACGTTCTTCTTGGACGTCTCCTGGGCCTCTCCGCCCAGCAGGAACTCATCCAGGATGAAGTAGGCCTTCTCAAAGTTGAAGATGATATCCAACTCGCACACCTGTGAGGCCACAAACAGCAGCGGATCAGAGGAGATCCTCACCCGATTCTTGCAGCACTATCAATCAGCACGGTACATGTGGTGTTTGAGAGACTCACGCTGCCAAAATATTTGTCCAGCAGCTCCACGTATCGATGGATGATCTCCAGGGTGATCAGCTCATTATCCTGATCCTCGACTGCACAGCAGAAATACAGGCTCGCGTATCTACAGCATAAAGCGAGGAGATAAAAGATTACCGCGGCGGTGATGTGGACAGATATTCGTGCTTCTGCTCTTCAGAAATGCAACATATCAGTATGTTTAATTTAGTTAGTGGTAATTTAGCTGTGATCACTGTCCAGAATGTATCTATGTATGTATGTATGTCTGCGTGTGGTCTTTAAAAAGGGAAATATTTCTGCATTCAGGTGTGTGGTGCTGTTCTGTATCACAGAACGTCACATTAGATAAAAAAAAAATGCTTTTCCATATTGTTTATTTTCCATGTAAGACACCTGTAAACCCCAAATATAAATGCAAAACAGTGTTAAAATTTAAAATCACTCATATTTACTTTGAATGACAAGTGTATCTTAAAGGTTTTATGGCTATGTCACAGTGTAAATTGGCATAAAAAAAAAACAATAAAACCATCAGTTTTTAAACAAGTCTGCCACTCATACCATCACATCAAATAGACAAATTATCATATTGGACACATGACGATGTATTGTATTTTCATGACTCAGCGGTCATACGTCCAGGACTAATCAGGCACTCCTCCTGTGTTTGAATCAGTCCTCCATTATTTGGCAGTCGTTATTAGAGAGGGGGTGTTTCTGGCTTTCATCACACACCAGAAGGTGAGATCTAAATGCCACAAATATCAGTGCAAAATAATCACTGAAACACTGGTTTTCACAAACACCCCCAACAAGCCACCGCAGATGGCCAAAAATGAACATGTCCTATTGCTAAGATAATCCTCAAGACATGCCTGGCATAAGACATTTTACATTAAAAGTTTAACAAAATAATGAAGGACCTTAAGGCCCACTTGCTACCTTTCAACGATATCTCACAGTCTTCATCAATCAACAGAGGAACCCCATCTGTGCAGTACCTCCCCCAGACACCACCTCCTGTTATCATGTCACTGAAGATCTATACATGAGTCACATTCATATTATAACAACTGAACCATCTCCACAAATACTTAGCAAAATCCATCTGCTGATGAAGACCATGAGATGCAGATGAAAGCTCTGGAAGACGGTTGTAAGTAGACCTGGAGTTGAAATTCATATTTCCATAGTCAGGAATGAACTTTAACACCCAGCATGTTAAAGGTAGCTGCAATATCTCATGATAAGCAACTCTTAACTGCCGTTAAGAAGGGAGTTTCATAGTAAAGTCACAGATGAGAGGAGTAACAACCCTGAAAACAACCAGAGAGATCCAAGCTTGTGTTGACAGCCTCATTCAGATGATCTCTGCTTGCCCACGTGTTTACTGCAAGTACTTCCAGACAGAATTTAAACTTCTCTTACTCACTTACCTCTTGTACACAATCTTGAGGTCCCTCCACTCCAAGAAGCTGCACATCTTGGGCTTCCTGGCCAGTATGGTCTGGACCAGGTCTCTGGAGATCTTCTTCCTCTCCTTGTCGGACAGGGGCACGTACCATTTCTGTAAGCGCAGCTTTCCCTGCCGGCTGAACAACAGCATGAACTGCATCTGAGGGAGGAAGTTCAATTTAAAGTTATCCATGGTCGAGACGAGATAAACATACATCGTTTGTAGAGAAGGAAGGAGAAGATAAAGCCGTAGAGGGACGGAGGGCTCGGTGGTACGTAATCAGCCATCGTGACATGTATGGTGTGTTTTTATATTACAAGACAGTTAATCCAGCACATCTAACGTTAACAGAAGAATGAACAAGTAACGGCCCAGCAGGAAATACAAGCATTAATGGATGATACGAACTAGTCTCCTGGTCAAATGTATTTTATATTTGCTAAATTTTACGTCCAGGAGGCTTTGGCACAAACTTCTATTCGCTTGTGTTAGCTATCCTAACCGTGCTAAACGGCCACATATCAACATCATTAAGTTAACACGTGACGTGTACTGTGCGCCCCCTCCCGCGACGCCCAGCTAGCTACAGCGGATACGAGAAGTAAACACGACTCTTTACCTTCGATTTAGTCACTTGTACGACTGTTAACTTCAGTAAATTCAAGAGCAATACATAACCAAAGAGAGTGCAGTAAACAGATGTTCCGGTGTCTCTGTAGCTTAGCTTCTCCTCCAGACTGACGCTAAACTAGCTAGCGGATGGTCGTTGCTGGTGAGACAACGATGAAGTCAGCAGCGCTGTGATTGGCCGAAAAAGCCACAGCTCTGGGATCTGATTGGCTTAAAGATTCCGTTTTTCGATCCGATATTCCAGTTCACACAGCTTTGCTTTCCTGTGGCGGAAAGTCATTTTCACTTATCTTCGGTAGTAATTATCTGAAAATGTTTTGAGTGAATCGGAATGCAATGCTACTTTATACTATATGGTAGTGTTGAACTATACTGCATTTATTTAACAGCTGGATAGTTTGCATGTAAATACATTTTTTTTAAACCATAAGATATAAGCTTGTGTCTGTTGCAGGGCTTTCTATTGTATTTGATTAGAGACACAGGTTGTCAGGATATTGTGTTTGACCTCCCCAGGCGAAAAAAAATGTACTTTTTTGTATTTAAAATATACTGACATTTTCAATAGTACACTGCAAATATACCATCAAAGAATTGTACTTTCTGCAAATATATAAAAAGTATACAAAAGTCACGCTTTCACCTATTTACATGAAGTTGTTCCAATTTATCATACAAAAATATACTAAATAAACTTCAAATTGTGCATAACTACTATGTAATCACAACTAAAATATATTAAGTATAAAATAAGTTGTTCCAAAATAGCACTCTTTAAGTATACTGATGATTAGTAGGGCTTCAAGTATACTTAAGTATGCTACAATTAAATATACTTAGCATATTTATTTTTCACCTGGGTATAACAAGCCTGCCAAAAATACCCAACCTGGCACCCCTGAGAGGCCACCCAAGGTGCTGAGCGTTATTATGACGACATTCAGAGCATTATTGGCTATCGTCCTTCACAGTACATGAAATATTGCTGTATATCTGCACTGTAGGTAAATATGTTCAAAGTTCAAAAGATGTTTCATATACAGACATACATTCATACTGGTTGCTGATTTTCTTGATTGTGTTATTTCTCTGCACACTGGTCCTCTCGCTGATCAAGTTCACACCACTCAAGTACAACACCTACCAGTACCCCCGGTGGGGTTACGCTCTCGGGATATTCTTTGCTTTCTCCTCAACTGCCCTTATTCCTCTGTGGGTGATTTACATTTGGACTGCAACACCTGGCACGCTGAGACAGGTAATGTAATTCTGAGTTTCCTTCAGAGTTTTCTTGGCAAACATTTGTCTTCCTCATCCTTAACTACTAAGCCATTATAGTTTCCTGCCCTGTTTACACTGCCCTAGCAGCAGAAGCACAGCTGTATCAGAGAACGTTAACGTTTCCTTCCCTCCTCTCAGAGGCTGAAAGCTTTGTGTTCTCCAGCAAACCCGATCAGTGTGTCACCAGACAAGAGTCACAGGCATCAAACACCTGAGGCCCACACAGAGCTGTGCTTCAGAGGTGAATGAAAGGCATATATGTAAACAATGGGAATCAAAATAAAACTGAACAAGTAAAAAAACAGTACAAACTCCAATTAAACATATAAAAACAACATACGAATTTACCTACAAATCAACAAATAAATATGGTACCATGCTGACTTAGGGAAAGTGACATTGGGATTGGGCCAAAGACTCTCTGAAGAGAGAGCCAATTAGAGCTGATCATCTGGCAACCTAGCCAATAAATGTTGAGATTATTCAGTCTGGACTAAAGTGATGGACCGACGCACCAACATTGCCATTCCTGGAAGCACTAGATTTGTCAGAAAGACCACCAACCATCAATGACTGATGTGTCTATGATATGACCACCACCGGTGGATCGTCCATATAATCCTCCAGTGGTTGGCTGCCTGCAGACATAGCACATTATTAAGGTGTTTTATCTACAGTCTGGCAGTCTCTCACGTCTCAAACCCAGATAACAGCAAGGGATGGGACGGCAGACGTCCTGCTGTATTATAGCAGGAGATGTTGGTTGCAGAAAAAAAAGAAAGAAGAAAATATACAGACATGTATTTGAAATGCTCTCCCATAGTTGGAGTTAATTTATCTATAACCATAATACTTCAAGCTTCCGTAGAAGGGTTTAGACCCCTAATCGAATATAATCAAATCACATTACTGCTGATTTCATTTTCCATAGTGCTGGCATAAAACATTGTCAGGCCTTTAAGGCCCCTGATCTTTGTGCTGCTTTGAGTCCCTCCTTGTTACTCTCTATGCAGCCAAACAGCAGGGCTTCTTTCCAGCGACCACCTGTTTGTTTTTTTCCTGATTGACAAGACAAACCCACTCTGGCACTCACCTAGTGTGCCCTTTAGTCAGAGAATGACAAAGCTATGTGAAGCGGCGGTGAAACCTGACCTGTTTTCTGCTTTGAAATATGTACAGTATGTTGATTGTGGGCAGCACAGAGAAAGTATTTTTTCTGTAAGGAGTCATCCATTCATCACTAAGTATTTTTGTCCAGCTGCAGTCACATCCATTACGACACATACTATTTAATGTGAAAAATGAATGCCATTGAAGCATCTTTAATAATAAAAAATAAAAATAAAAAGACCATGAAAAGTTCATGTTTGGAACTCTGCTGCTCTCTAGTGGACTGATGAGGCAAAAACTCCTCAAGTGCAGCATACAGTAGAACCGTAGCTACACCATGCAAAACATAACAGGTCACTGCATCCGAGTGCTTTTTTTGTTTCTTGTTGTAGACGGGAAGTTGACATTGGGGAAATTGAAATGTCTAATTGTAGATTGCTATCCATTTTACAAAATTCTCCAATTCAACCTCCATTGAGCCCCATTAAAAGGTACTTTTTCTTTATTTAGTTTTGCACTCATTGGGTGATGGGTGAGATCAAAAAAATAAATAGCCTAAATTGAAGCAGCAGAGGCCAATATATCCTGACTTCCTGCGGTCAAGGGCTATGTCCTTTCTAAAAAAGATAAACCCACAAAAAACATGATTCTTTATCTGACATTACAAAATGTACAGCTAATTAGCAACAAAGATATGCTACAAAAGCAAATTCAAACATAGAGATGAAAACAACTTAAACCCTTTTTGAGATCCCTTACTTAAAGTTACTATAATATACTTTTTACTGGCGAAGCGGTTTTGATTTAACCCTCTGAACCCAAAACCCACCGGCGGGATGGTAAAGCATGTTTTCTTCTCAATAAATAAACCGTTTAAAGTAACCAGATCCTGTAAAAGACATTAAATTCTGCGCTCCTCAGCGCAACTAGGAAGTCGTGATTGACTCACCTGAGACCAACAGTCACGTGACAAAACTTCAGTGACTCTTCGACTGAACTGCAGGCAGCTGAACACATTGCATTGAGGTGAATAGCAGCTCGTTTTCCCCATCATTGGTAACACTTGTGGCAACTTGGAAACAAGTTGTATGTAAAGATTCCGATGATTTCCAATTTCTATAATATGAATGACAAAAGAATTCAACTTTCGTTTTTTTATGATTTATCGCATCGTCATTTTGTTACACTGTACTACACAAAATACATTTTTGCATTATCTCTACTTCTAGCCATGGTTGTCCAGAGGTGCAGGACTTATCGCAGTGAATATCAAGGCCACAGCGAGAAGAAGGTGACAGGAGTGAAACACGCCCCGAAGCTGCTTGGGGTTCAGAATGTGCCAATGCCTCAATACGACCCACATAAGGAACCGAGACCTGCAGCAGGTATATCGGCTATTGCTATATAGCAATTCTTAATGCCTGTCATCGGGTCAGATTCCCAAAATCAGACAAAACTATTTACAGGATGCAGGTTCACCAGAACCTGGCTCAGCACGGACTCCAGCTTCTGCTGGATTCTTCTCGGTGAAGAAGAGATTTGATTTAACAAGACAGGCAAGATCTCTTCTCACCAGCATGCAAGTTGATTTGAATAGATTGAATGTGAGGCAGCACTCATTTATCTTCTGATCTGACTCTCGCCCACCTCTCCACCTCTCTCTGCCAGTCAGTGTTGCAGACAGCACACAGCCTCAGCGCTGAGATGCAGATTGATACGGGGGTTCGGGCAACATCAGTGTGTGCAACTGGCAGGACCTGATTTCGATGCCAAACACACCACTCAGGGCTGTAGCAGACGCGCTCCATTTCTGCTGCTGGTTCAGTCAAGCAAGAAGAATTTTTTGCTTCATGTGAAACAATTATATGTCTGTATTTCATATTCCCATTGTAGAAGAAAAGGGGAGATGTTCCAGCATAATGAAAAACACACTTTTTTACTCATTCACATATACCGTTTATAACCGTGATTGTAAAATGACAGAGGGACATGTCGATAGTTTCCAGGATAACTTTATTCTTTAAAACTACAGTATTGAATTTAAAATATACACACACACACACACACACACACAGTGAGACGACTGGGCGGTAACGATATTCATTACCTATCTACCTAAGGATGACAGCGGTGTTTACGGTTGCCCACATTCAAACGGTATTTTCTAAAGGATCCTCAGTTTCAGGACTACAGATGAGCAGTAGTCATTGTCACGCAGAGCCTTATTGTGCAAAATAAACTCTTTTGTAGCCTATAACATTCAGAGAAACCGTCACCATGTTTATGGCAAACAGTGCCTATGGTCATGCGGCAGACTGTGCATGCATAGAGGTAAGAGGACACAGCGTTCCACAAAGAGAAGCTCAACGTAGTAGAACAAACTTCAAAAAGACTAACGAATAGTAATGCACTATGAAATTTAAAATATCTCTCTGGTTCTCAAAACTGCCAAATGCCAAAGACCCACAAATTGTTGAAGAGGGTAACCAGATATAGATTCATATATTTATACTGATAGCTCATGTATGAAATAATGGCAGACCTATCAACTGTCTTTTATATCTGGTGATATATGACACATATTTAAGACCCCTGGGAGCCAAATGCATTGATTTGAGAACCACACCTCTCAATATACGACATGCCCTTGTACTGTCTAACTGCTATGTAAGAGCTACACGTTATTGCTGGTGAGGTATAGCTTACATCTGTGCTAATGGTTAATTATGGCATTGAATACCTAATAACCAGAATACAAAACATTTAAATTGAATTTCTAAGCAAAACCAAAAATGTAAGAACGTAATTTCCTGAAATACGCTGATTCATGGCTGTGTGCCTTTTTGACATCAATAGCTAGCCACTTATGGTCATTTAAAACACTATATAAATCTTAATTTGAATTCATAAAACAGCTGGGAAGCAAAAGTCCAGGAGAAATGTAGCATGCAGGAGTCCTGCCAAAGGGAGGATTGGAGAGGTTCGAGGTTATCTACTGAATACACGAGGTGGATACTCAGGAGGCCCTGCCAGACCGTTTGATGACTACACTGCAGCAGGCTGGGCTTAGGGGTCAAAGCACTGTAAATCTAGCTAACAGAGCACGGGTCGTCCTTGCAGGGCTTGAAATCCCCTTGCAGCAACAGGATCATAACTGCCTTGGTCAGGTAGCTGGAGGTGCCTCTCTTTCCCACCGCTGGCGTGTTGTAAAATGCCTCCATGTCGTTCTGCAGGGGCACAGATGAAAAGTGCTTTCAAGAATTTATAAAAGTACTTGTAAAAGTTCTTTCATGACATACTACAAGTAAAAAAAAAAAAAGACTTTCTGGCAGGATTATGTCTCACAAATAAAAAAAAAACAAGACAATGCCAGTATGTTTCTATTTGGCATTTGAACACCTTCTAATTAAGCCACCGCTTTTGTTCAATGATCAGTGTATGGCTGGAACAGAAGCTCAAAGTTTAGGAGTGCATTGATCTGGATATGTGATGAGATAATGTTGTGGTTGACAATCAGGTCGCATTCAAGTGAGAAGATGTGTCAGTTACAGCTGAGAAGGAAGCCACTCTACCGGTTTCTCTATGCCTTCGGAGTGTCTGCGATCCTGCTGGAAATCATTAAAGGCTTCCTTCACCAAACCGTCCAGATCCACCTTGTCGCCGAACTCCAGCTCCGGGTTTCTCTCCAGCACTACGGACACCACCATCAGCAACTACTCACACAGCGGAGACGGGACACGTCAGAAACTAAGAACAGAGCATTCTCTTTGTTTCAAGGCCTAAACCTCAGTCGTAATGACAAAGAATTTACCTCGACTATGATCTGTCTGTTCTCAGGCAGGATGATGTTCTTCAGCGTGTCCTCCACCAGCAGGGAGAAGTTCATCTCATACATGGTCATGTCAGACAGTGTCGGTTGCTGCAAAGAGACAGTTCATTGTGTATATCCTGCGTGTGTTTATGAGCCGTAAAAACATCATCACAGGGCTGTTTTAATGAAACTCTTTAATTATTTTGTCCTGATTAAAGTGTCACACTGAATCATCTGATTCCATCACTGTGAGCATGAGAGAGGGTTGTGGGATCTCCGGTGCACTAATAACCTGAGTCTCTGCAGTGTGTGTGAAAACAAGTCCTCATTTGTTCCGCTGAGCTGAGAGATGTAGAGAAAGTTAATGGAAGTTGTGAAAACGTAAAGTGGAATTGGATATGGTGCTCAAAGATCTAACGCGATATAGAACTGGATGTATTGTTAGATTATTTGAAGAACAAAATGAATGTAGAAATCAAGAGTCTGTATAAATCAATATACAATGTAGTTTGAACAGGATTTTTTGGGGGGGAAAAGTTAATGTGTCGTGGATCGCTGGAAATCCTAATAATCATCCAATAAAAGCTTCTTGAGTTGATGCTCCAGATAAAAAACAAACGCACGGTCGCAGTGACTTTGTCTATTTCTTATAAACAGTCCATGGTGGCCCCCTGACCACGGTTTGTGTCCGGGTGCTCGCCAGCAGGTGAAAGCCGACCCCTGATTCACTCTCGTTTTGAAACGAGCTTTGCCCACTTGGTGTTTCGGCCCGATATCGTTGCGTTATTTTGGCACTTTGTCTGCTATTTTTGTAGATTTGGATGCATGCTTACAACCTGGCACCTGGTCGCTACGTTCTTAAAGAGGTTGATGCCCAGAAACGTCCCAAACACAGCAAAATAAGAAAATACAGAGAGGCAGAGGGCAGGGTTTGTCTGAAGGCACAGACAATGCCACAAACTTCTAGTGGGTCATAAGTGATGATTGAGAGGGATTCTTTTTGTAAAGTCGATACATTGTTTGTGTTTTTTTAAAGAAAAATCGACTCTCTCTGCTTTTAAGTAAACCTACGGACAAATAGATGTAGCAATGAACAGCCAGCCAAAAAGCATTCACTGCAAACGTTTTTGACTTGTCATCGTAGGAAAAGCTCAGATGTTAATATCCGGTCCATATTTGACACTGTCACCAGTACTTGAACCAACTAATATATGTGAGCAACACTGTTTTGAGGAACAGACTTTGTGAGGTGTTCTTTGAAAGACATCAAAACATAGAGATCGGTGACTGTAAGGCATACACGTGCCTGTTAAAGAGTACATTGCAATTCATTACACGGCATCGATCACAGTGTTTATTCTGCAGCAGTGTCAGGGGAGGCAGGTACCTGTGGGAGGTGAGTCCCAGCCACCATAAAACCGTTGGGGGTCCTCTCCAGGATCTGCCACACACGATCATAAAAGCCCAGAGGGGTCCTGTTCAGAGAGCCATCGATCTGACGCTTGTTCAGCCAAGACCTGAGGCCAAAGCAAGGGTGAAACTGATGAACCGGGTTATAGAGACTGGGGATGTATGATGTCAAAAGCCGTTGTTCCAGAGGAAATTCTCTATGTGTATTAGATTAGATTGGATAAGATAAAAATGTAATAATTCTCATTTTGAAATTGCGTTGCTGTAGCAGCAGATAGTAAGATATGGCTGTAGACGAGACGGAAGATAAAATAATTAAACCCGAAAAAGATTAAACAAGTGAATGCATTAAGATAACGACACTGCGTCTTCAAAGGCACTTTTGGGAGTAGAAAAGGATGAGAAGGCGCAGAATGTGTTCTCAATAGCGTGACTTTGTAGAGTACCTGCCGGTGTGTTGTGGCTGCAGGACGTCCAGCAGGAGCTGCTTGATGTCGCTGGGGGAGAGCTGGTAGATGTCCTGAGCTGGCATGTCTCCTGCCCTGATCTTCAGCTCGTGTTTCATGGCCTGAACAATCCATCTGGAGATCCACAGTACACACACACACACACACAGCTGTTGACCACCACAGAATGTATCCCGATATACAGCTCACAGGGGGGTGGTCACTTTGTCTGAACAAGGACGAACCCGTTCAAAATCATGTCCTTTCTTCGGTAATGCTTCACTGTGTCAAGTTCCTTATTAAATTGAATACCTTTTCTATATAGTCAAAGAAAAAGTTGAAGACAAACAGATGCAAATATTGACACAGATATTTGAAAGCAAGGCGTTCCTGATGTTTTGATTGGCTAACTTAAGAATATAATATAATAAACTGAGGAAAAACTGCAGCCTCAACCGATGCTAGTATTCATTGAATTCTTCATGTTCTGCCGAGTGGTCTGAAAGGAGAATTAAAGTGAAGAGTTCATGCTGCATGACTAAATGTGCACTGATTCAACCATCCTGAGCCTGAATTTGTCGTACCCGACTCTGATCTTGAGCATGCCGCTGAACAGCTCTGGGTTGTTGGAGATAATCCATCCGATATGAATGACCAGTTCCTGCTGAAGCACGGCCTCGCGCTCCCCACCTTGAGGGGCGCACCTGCTGTAGATGATGCCCTGGATCACCCCTGGCGACAGCGGGTTGGAGATCACCTCTTCTTCATGCCCGAATAGGCCGAGGGTCACCTAGCGATCGCAGGCAATGACGCACGCACGCACAACCAGGGAAAAGGAGCATACACCGAAACCACATACAGTTAGAATGTTCTCTGCACTGCAGAATAACTGTTGTGTGCAATATATCTAAGCGTTTGTGAGCATGTGTGCCATATGCTTGTGCACGTGTGTGAAAGTGGGTTCATGCGTAGAACGGCATGTGCACACACAGAAGTCCTCCAAGGTGCAATTCCTACAAGTATCTGTTTCATATCTCTAAAATTGGCCTCCTCTCCCAGAGCCACACAAAAAGGAGTGGGAGAGAAAAAAAAATTACAAATCACAAGATGACTCTTTTGTATTTTGTTTCATCTGAAAGGCATTTCATGAAAATTACACCTAACCAATCTTCCAGATGGGAGGAAACACTTTTATCCTCGCCTTCAGCTGATGAAACCCGGCACTTTGAAGCTGTATCATTCATCTTTACATCTGAACTGATTGTATCTGAGCAAAGAACGGCCTGGAGCTGGAAATGAAGTCTGGTAAGGGAAATACATTGTTGAGTTTGACTATTGACAAGAAATGTGAACAAAACCAGTCAGAATAGACCTAAATGGGGTAGTGCCTCTTATTCCTTCCAACTGAGCTGTTATTGTAAGCAGAGGAACACAGCCGTCTCAAATCTGAAATCAGCTTCTCCAATCATGTCGAGAGGAGCGATCCCTCCGGTCAGCAATCTATATGCAGATTCACAACTTGAGCTGCTTCAGCATAATGAAATGCTTAAAACTGTTCAGAAGGGCAAAAAACAAGGCGAGACAAAACGACACTCTCCAGAGGAGACTAATCTCTGAGTAACACTTGACAGGAAATGATGCACCGAACCCCATCCAGAGCGGGGGAGCAGCACCAGACAAATCCACGGGTCACGGTACGTCAATCGGCACATGGCGTGTGTCCGGACACGCGGACACGGTGCATATTAGGATTCTACGCTGGTCACACGGGCAGCCTCGCTACAACTACAGCTTTGATGCACACACAAAGGAGGTGAGCTGTGATGGGGAATGTGAGCATGCAGCTAGTCAATAGGAACTCCCACAGGACTACAGCACGAGAAGCTCACAATCATCCATTACCAATTTCATTTCTTTTAATCAGTGAACATTAAAATCATTGTCCCGACATGCCATTTTCCCAAAATAACCCCAAGTCATTTGTACAGAAGGGATAGTTACAGTGAACTACTCAGGCCCTGCGCTCTGTGTATCAACTTACCTGCTTGCCATGCACTAAAACACTAGTAATACTGGGCGCAAGGCTGTCCACTAGCTTAGTTAAGAGACTGGCAGCAAGACGGACAACAGACCTAGTGGGCGAAAAGACACAAGAACATTCTTGACGTGATGACAGATAACTAACAGGTAGTGCTTTAGAAGATTACATCTTTTTCTTCATGTTTACAAGGCTAAGGATCCAATTCCTCAACTGAACTGTGAACAGCAGAGAGCATATTCTATGTTGTGTGTGTGACTTTCAACTTGTAATCAAGTGCTGTTAATTGCCTTGTAAAATAGGAACATGTGGAGCACACTGAGTACAGTGGCCACAACTCAAACATTTCATCGGGCATTATTCAAAATATAGGTATTTCACTAACAAGGTGAAAAGGCAAGATGTTGTCCCCAGGTGCCATTGACAGGTGCTTCATTTTGTTATTATAGCAGTTTAATGACCCCACAATTACGATCAAAACATCAGAATTTAAATAAATATATGATAAATAAGGCACCAACTATTTGTTTAATTCAAACCTGACTGAGGACTGCTAGCAATCTCATAAATAATAAATGTGTAAGTCCCAATCCTAATTAATTGATCAAGTTATTGAATGCCCAAATAAAAGGTTGGCTTTCCATTGAAATATTTTAATGTTCACTAATTTCTCAGTTTGTTAATGGCAAGAGTCACTACAGCCTTCACACTGCCTCCCCTTGCCTGCAGGAATCATATGAGGGGAAAAAGCAACACAAATGAACATTCATAATCTTCCCACGGCAGCTCACAGCCAGGGTTGTTATAGAGACACACAGAGTTGAAGCCATCCTCACAGAAGCAACGATCAAATGAAATCATTTCATGAAGGGAGTCATGAATACAATCAGCACAAACTCCTCTTACAATATGCTGTTATATACAACTCTATTGTGGTGTGTGTGTGTGTGTGTGGAGTTATCCAGTTCCTGCACCTGTGGAGCAACAAAGGCACATCTTGAGCATGATGAATCAAAACGCAACAAAGCCTTAATGTCTAGAAGGCATGATGTGGTGTTGATCCTCTGAGGCTTTCTTGGGGATTTCAAGCGTTACTTCCTGGCCCATGTTAGGTAAATGAGAAAGTAAATTAAACTCAGTATTGATGGTATTTCCCAGCAAGTTAGAATCCACTCTCCAGGCTTTTCTATGCTATTCATTCATAAAACAGCATTTAATAAAAGCTGTCGTGTCGGTCGGGTTGAATGCCCTTATTGTAAGTCGCTTTGGATAAAAGCCTCAGCTAAATGAATGTGATGTGATGTAATGTAACCGTGGCACAAATTCAAATCAAACCGTGGACAAACCATCGCAAGTAACGGGTCAATTCTAGGCGAGTGAGGCCAGCGGTATACACCAAACCAAATAAATGATTTGCAGCTTTGTGATCAAAGATCAAAAAGAGAAAGATATTTAGTTTGACTGGAACAGTGGGCACCGGTTTGCCAGTCAAATGTTTCATAGGAGAACACTATTTATTACGATTGAGTCTTTCAATAACGGATTTACATATCCTGGCTTTGAGGAAGCTACATATTTAAGCTAAGGTGATCCAAAAGTAACTGAAGTACCTACTCTAGGCCACACATCACTGTGTGCTGCCTGTGCAGATATACTGTATATATATATGTATAGATATAGACATATATATATACTTTTACCAGTTAGCAAGTAAGACCAACAGTATTTTGATCATGACTTATGCTCGACATGTTCGTCGAGCTCACAATCTGAAGGACGGTCGACTTTGAATACGTTTGCCTCCAGGGAGATACATTTGCTGTAATATTACTTTGTTGTGATGAATGTGCAAATGGTGTCTGCTCCCAAGGCAACAATCAAGCTCCTCCATCGAGCACGGATGCCCTTGATGAAACAAGGAGTGTAAAGGCATTCACAGTGCCATAACAAATCGGCAAATTCTATTTCATGTGGCGTATACAGCGAGCCTTATTGCAGCGGGTGACGCTGCGGTAGCAGGAATGTGGGTCCGGCCTCTGTGATGGTTAATGGAAAGGAAGCAAACACCCAAACTCACAACTGTGTGAATGTTAGCCACCTTATTAGGCTAAACTTTGTGGTTTAGTCAGAATTTTAGCAAGATGCTAAGACATGAGCCAACTACTGCATCACACCTGCTGTTACCAGGGTGACTAATATCACACCATGAGAATGAGATTTCACTTCTTAAAACCTTTTTGACAGTAAAACTTGGGACAAGAATTAGTTTTACACACAACAAATGCCTGAACAATAAGTACAGTCAGTATTAACTGTTTCTTTGAAGGTTTTTATACCATTTTTAGAAACTTTTCTTGACAAATTATTGAGTTAAAATACAAAAAATGAATGTACTAATTTACATAATAAAAGAGTAGAAATGGGAGACTTTTTGAAATATTTCATAAAAAAATCCAAACCTTAAATATTGGTCATTCTTCTTTCTGACTTAAAAAGCGCTGTTAATGAGTTAGTTAGTTGGTTGGTTGGTTGGTTCTGAGGAATCACAAAGTAGGATTGGCTAACCCTCACACAGCTCTGAAGCTAAGACAGCTAGCTAGCCAGCTGACTGTGAGGAAACATGCAGAGTCTTCAGTCCATCTCTGCCTGGGAATTACCTGTTTCCCATGCACCAGTATTGTGGTGATGTGAGGAGCTATAGTGCTGGCGAACTTCTTGATAATGGCAGCAGCCTGACGCACTGCCAGCCTACAGTTCAGCCAGATTAAAGTGTTGACATGAGACAAGATTTTTGTGGCTGCAACCAGTGCATGCAGTCTAAGTATTTGTGTACGTGTGTGTGGGAATATCAGACCAAAGCTTTCTGCTGCCAGCTCTTCTGTAGATTCTCTCCAGTTCATCCCTCAGGTTCTCTGGAATCACAAATATGTTTGCGTTTGGACATTAAAAAAAGACCATCAAGACATATACAGTCAAATCCAAATGTAGCCTTCATCCTTTGTATGTTAGAACACATTCAACAGCATCCTTGAGACTTCTACCTGATTACAGGACTGATGAAGGCACCAAAAAGGGCTTTTACAAGAATGAAATGAACGCACTTCTGACACGATTTCCTTTGCCTTTAAGGAGGAAACTCTGAAGATCTGCTGTTCTGTTTCAGTACATCATGTGACTAGTTCTTAAAGATGCTCACCAACCCTGAGTGTGTGTATGTGTGTGTGTGCTTACCATCTTTGGCAAGGAAGTCTGGCCCTTCTCTTCTCAGAAGGATGACTGCAAGCTGAGCCTGACTGGCCAAGCAGTTGCAGTCCTGGGAAATGACACACACACACACACACACACACACACACACACACACACACACACACACACACACACACACACACACACACACGCGCACGCACGCACGTGCACACAGACAAGAGAGAGAGAGTTAGATGAGTAGATGAGCCTGGTTACGCATACAAACACAACAGATTTAAACAAGCTCAAGATGCCTTTATTGCGTGCAGCTGTAATATTATCTGCTCACAGTAAGCACTAACAAGCCGCATTGACCAAATTGTTTTCTGGAATTTTGCAAGTGTGGTAATAACAGGTACGCTTTTAATGTATTGCCTCATTTTTATTTGATAGCAGCCTGAACATGCCTAACATATGGAAGAGAGAGCACCTTTATTAAGCATGTCAGAAGAGGATTGGGGTAAATAATGTATTGTTTGCTTGAAATACTCAGTCAATATTAGGTTTGGTATCTTCGATATGGCCACTAACATTCTAAAATGAATAACAAACGTGGATGTGGGTTTTCAGACTGTCAGTCGGTCTTCTATCCTGAATTCCTCATGGATCCAACAAATCACCATTGCAGAAGGCGTGGGCTGAGGTTTGGATTTTTCAGACACGTATGAAATATTCAAGTCCAGAGCCAGATTGACGAGCTGTTAATTCTGAGCAGACTCGGACGGATGGTACACAGGACCTGGCCTTGAGGATATATGTTTTAACATATTTATAAGATGCTATAAGATACATGGCCAAGTGAGCGGGGGTGTATCAAAGAGTCAACAGGGAGGGAAACAATCAGGGCACAGAGGTTATCTTCCACACAAATAATGAGGAAACTCTTTCTGCATGCTGTGAACGGCCGATCAACTCACGTGGAACTTCTGGACGATCTCGTGGGTGGGCTTCAGCAGCCACTCCTCCACATTGATCTCTGGCTGCTGCTCCAGTTCTGAGACGTTGGGTGTGCTCATCTGTCTCTTCACCTTGGAGTGCTTAGGCAGCTCCAGCTCCTCAAAGCTCTTAAACTCTGGGATCCTATGCACACACACACACACACACACACACACACACACACACACACACACACACACACACACACACACACACACACACACACACACACACACACACACACACACACACACACACACTAATTGTATGAAGACGGTAGATCCACATGCGGTTGCTTTTTTGTCATTTGAAACATTTCACAACTACATGAACAAACAAAGCACTGCTGTCATCATTCACTTGGCATTTTGTTAATTATACACGAAACTGATTTCTTGATCCTGAAAACATTTAAAATCAAGTCTACACGTCTACACTGTATGCGAAGAATCCTCAGATTGTATGCATATCACATTTGAAATTTATTTGCCTTAAAATATCCCGCCAAGCAGTCAAACTGACCTCTGACTAATTAAGTACAAAGACGAGAGGAAACTCTTACTCTGCCTCATTGACTCGCAGGAAGTCCAACTGCTCCACCACGGCTCCAGATATCAGGGTCTAATAGTTCGATGAGGAAAAAAAAGGACATGCCAATGATTTGCAAAACGATAATTCTATCTCTATACAGGGGATTGCACAGTAACATAGAAATAGCCTGGTGAAGAAAGCACGGCTCTATAAACCACAGAGAGGCTTGTCGGGGGACTCGGTACATACAAAACAATAGTTTGAGCAATGCAGTTCATAACACAGAACACATGGAGTCGTAAGGCGTGAACTCAGTTCAATCTTTCACATTTTACAAACGTGTACGGGAGCGGAAACAATCTCGTGTCTGAGACGGTGAAAGTTTGAAAGCAAAGCAGTGTGCGAGCAAAGAGCGCAGTTCAATGCAAACTGCTCCTGTGGTCTAAATGTGATGTTAGCCATTCCAACTGAAGTCAACTCCAAAACAAAAATAAGAGGCAAAGGAGAGGAGCAATCCTGCTCCCCATAACAATGAGGTGATGAAGAGGAGAAGTGTTTCAAAGTTGTTGGAGTTAGCTGTGAAGGGGAGGGAAGGAAGAACTTTAGAGCAAAACAAAACAAACGGATCACCATGAGAACGTCTGTGCTGAACACCACAGACTCAGTGGGAGAAAAGGTAGGGTTGTGAAACCTGTCATCAGTTAAAACTGCATGAATTGATCGAGCACCTGGGGGCAGTGTAAAACAGCTGTATGTACAACTCTGACATATTGTCAATATTTAAGTGGAGACGAGGAACTTCTTAAAAGAAACAGGTGCTTATTTGCTCATCGAGCAGACACATAGACATATTTTCATTCATTCACAGTTTTGTTTGTGTCTACCTGATGAATGTAAGTCTGAAATTCACTCCCCGTTTAGCTCTGTTTTCGGTCTCCACCAACTCCTGAGGTAAATATCTCTCTTTAGCTGCTAAATACACCGCTATGTTCACCAGCTAGCCGCTGAAATTGTCCGTCTGTACAGCGGCATTCTAATGCTTCTCGCTGAACACTCTGCTGATGGATATGAGGTTGGATGAGACGGAGAGAACCAAACGCTAATGTTGGGGCGGTAAACCCAAAACACTGAGTTAAAAGATGCTCAAATGCTCAGTAGAGTTGAGTGAGGTGACAATTCTCCGTGGTTTCAACACTATGAACCTTTCGCATTACATGTTGCATGTGATCCATTTGTTAATATCGACATATATGATGATAGCAGCTCTAAATGAATTTGGCGCTGTGTTTTAATGGCCCTTCCACTGGCTTGGTGACCAACGAACCCGTCTGACCCTTTTCTCAGTAAAGCTGCTGAAGTAAGTCGGCTATTGTCATAACGTCTGTGGCACTATAACCCAGGAATGTAGATGGATTTGGAATGCCGTTTTTCGGGAAAACTCGCACTTCTTGTGTCGTTTTTTTAACGACGAACTAACTATTGACTGTTAACATGTCCAATAATCCATGTGCATTCCAAAAACAAAGAGTGATTGAGAATGACCAAATTAAACAATCAATACCACAATGAACGAGTCTATTTCAAACCTGAAGTCTGTCGACATGAACTTTGACCCCTCCGATGTTGCCTTTCTTGAACGAGGCCAGCATGTCCAGGACTGGGTTGAAGCGGCTCCCCCTGGTGAGACAGAGGTTACAATGACTAAGTTTGGCTTTTCCTACGGTGCACAGTGGAGTGAATCTGTCTCATTCTGAGTCTAAACATCTGTGTTAACCACTATATTACGAACAGAACACACGTGTTAAACATCATAGCTGAATTTTATTTTTTCTTCAATAAATCAGCACATTGCCCCCCAGACCTTCACTGCTTTATTCGGTGGGCTGCTACCTTCCATTCAGGTCATCTTCCCGATCAATAGCAAACTAATGGCTATTGAGTTGCTTCTCTGAGAACCCACTGACTCATTCCAGGTTCTGCAGTGTGGCTGTTTAAGCGCTTGTAGCACATTTAACATATATGGCTTTCTGGATAATTGTCAATACTGCTGTAATCAGCTCACCAGTCAGGCTACAGTGATATAAATATTATCACCCAATCAGCAAGCGAATACAGTTGCACCTTGCCGTTATAAAGATAAATGGCAGTACATGTGGGAGGGAAGAGAGATAAAGTGGGAGGGAGAGAGAAATGTTGGATAAAAAAAAATGAAGCATTGTGCCTGTCAAGGCATTTTGTTGCGAGCTTGAGTATCAGAGAGAAAAAGAGAGATAGAGGGTGATGTATGGGGCGATAGGTGGAGGAGGAATGCTGTAAGAAAGCTATCAAAGGACAGGAGGACATTAAAAAAATGATAAAAGAGCTATTATGAAGTTATTATTACTTGATGTTATCCTCGCGGATGAGAACCAGGAAGAGAGGACGTCCCTGCATCTTCCAGCACTGTTTGATGAACTGCAGGGCGTTCTGCACACACACACACACACTTACAGGATTACATGGCACGCAACTTAGACCTCTATGTCATCAGAAGGTTCAGCAGCTGAAGGTTGGTTTTTAGAATGTTAAAACGGCCATCAACTGACTGGAAGATGTTCCACTATTGTATGATATCAATTAGTGACAATAATGAACAAAAGTGCAAGCAAACTCACTCATCAGTCAATAAACCTAGTGCTTGCGGTTGGCAAGCTGCTGGTTAAGAGCTTAGATTTCTGGTACCAGGTATACTATGACACTAGTACGTGCCCTTTCTGAGCATGCAACCTAACCAAACCAGCTGAGTCCCTGTCATTCTCACAAATGTCAGGCTGCATCTTGTTAGACCACACAAGCTCACTTATTTAAGTTCTTTGAGCACATAACAAGTGGCTGGCTGTGGAGTCGTAACGGCAAAGGTAAGCTCCGTGAGTGTGACTTACCTTAATGTCATCAATCAGCAGCATGACATCCTGGGACAAGTAAAAGTCACTTAGATCAAACACTATTGGGTAGCACACCACCGTCTTGCCCAGGATCCGATAAATCTGGAGGGAGGCGAACACACACACACACACGCACACACACACACACACACACACACAGTTGCATGAGAAGACGGATGGCTCGCAAGTAGCCACGTATACATTATTCTGTGCAGTGTATAAAACAAGCCATCAATCCTAAGATAGAGGAGACACACAGAAGCCACACATCCACACACACACACACACAGGATATGAAGCCCCCTCTCACACATACAAATGGTCACAGGGGCTCAAACACACACACCACCTTACAGACACACACTCATGATGCTAATGCCCTCTGGCAGTCTGCCATCTTCCCTATAACTGTCCCATTATAATACTGTCTTAGCAATGCGTTGGGAGCCATGATTCATTTGTGTGGTAATGCCTTTGTTTGAGACAGCTGCTGCGGCTCAACTTATTTGGTGACCTTCATTTGGAAGAACCTGCAAACAACATCTCACACACACACACACACACACACACACACACACACACACACACACACACACACACACACACACACACACACACACACACACACACACACTTCCACAGGCACCAGATATGCACACGCACAGACTGCCTGGCAGCGTAGCATATTAAAAGAATCTATTCTGCATTCACTGATGCATCCTGCAAGTCTGACGAAGAGAAAAACTCTTGGAACTGAATATTTTCTGTCTCTATGTTCAGTTCGACTCCTCAGAGCTCTGGGAAACGTATGCAGAGCAACATGTGGGAGGTGTGTTGGTGGTCACCCATGACCTTTGCAGCACGTGTGTGCAATCGATATATACCTTGCAGGTCCCAATGCAGCCCACTGGCCTCTCTGGACGCCCACTCAACCCCAGCTTTTTATTAACGGCAAGGAAACGGTAAGCCTGCAGAAAGAAACACACGAAAAACCCGTGTCAGCAAACACGACATACACATTGCACACACTCTTGCTGCTCAGCTTTCTGATTCCAGAGAATCTGTCCCCCTTACATTTCCCTGAGATTAAAAATATCACTTTTCACTGTAAATGTCATGGCGTGTGGTGCCAGTTCGTATCGTAATGAAAGTGCAAGTCAATCCGTCTGTTCCTCTGAGATACTTCTGTTGTTGCAACTCAAGAGCTGAAATTACCGCCATATGGCAGAACCACCTTCTGATATTTAGCTCTGTGTAAAGTTATGAGACGTGGCGATAGCGAAAGGTCCCCGTGCTGCGATGAGCAGCGTGCTTAGTGGACCCAAGCGCACCCATGGGCACCGGAGCTGAAAAGTCTGTTTGCAGAGGCCTAAAAGAGGAAACACTGAGACCTGAGCCCTCATTAGAGTAAATAAAGGGCCGCATGCTGTTTGATTCCACTTGAGCCACTTAGATTATGCACTGCCAAAAATGCCAAATCCATCTTAAATATTAGCTGGTGGTAATTGATCCTTCACTAGGCCCCAACCCTGTTACCGGTCATACTTCCCATTCTAGTATGGCACATATGCAGTTTATAGTAATAATGGTGGTAGATTTACTGCTCAAATTGTTATATTTTTGATACAATGGGTCTTAAATGTAACACTGAGGTCTCCAGCTGACTCAAAACACAGAGTAACAAAGAAATACAATTGCTCCTTCATTGCAGGGAAGCTAGTTAGCTCTAGTTTTATAACGCGGTATCATAAAAGAAAATGTTGCAATGCAGGGACGCTTACAACAACACATGGACAAGCAGCACAGGGCTTCGATTGTTTTGTATTGTCCAACAATATATTTAATTTCTACAAGAGTTTGGCAAACGTAATGTTATCTGAGGTAACAATTTTGGCTGGAGCGTAAACTTATTCCCAAGCCAAATACTGAGCGGGACAGAGTTGCTATGGTTACTCTAAACTCCGGCGCATTAGCATTGTGATTTCCATGCAGAAGATGTGCCAGTCCCAACAGTTCTGTTCTCATCTGCCTCCGTGCTATGCTGCAATAAATCACTGCAGTCCCCCTTCGACAGGTTCAAATATCTCCCAGCTGAGGCTTTTTTTCTTGCTGTGGATTGGCTGCCAGTATATGACCTTGTTTCTAGACAAATAAAACTGAAGTTAAAATTTGCGAAATGAATAATAATAATAATACATTTTATTTATATCGCGCTTTTCATGACACTCAAAGACACTTTACATTAAAATCATCATATATAAAAACAATACACTAAAAACAAAGTACACAATAATAGTCACACATTAAAAGCAGTTTAAAAGCAGTTACTCATTTAAAATACATCTAAAACATTTCAAATGTACGTTGTTGTTGTTGTTGTTGTTTTTGTCTTGGGTCCAGCACCACATGTTCTACTCAATGAAACGCTCTATTTCTACATTCAGCACCAGGATTACTATAGTTTTAACTCGGGAAACTATAATCTGAGTCTGGGAGTAGGTGGTTTCTACTTGGTCAATGCATAATATGTCCACACATTATAATTCCAGGCCAACTGGCGCTACAGCAGAAGTAACACAGTTTAATCAAGTCAGAAGTCACGTCTTAAGACTCAAGTCAAGTCAGCTTTCAAGCACAAAGCAACTTTATGAGCTGAGAGGAGTTAACATCAGCAGAGGCTAAGAGAGAGCTTGATATTAACGCTCAACTCCAACAGGGTTTGGATCAGGTCGATGGGCTCAGAGTAGCTAAGGTCAAGTTTCACACCTAATTAGTGGACTGAAATGATGTGGTGTCAGTGAAGCCGGGAAAAAGGCAGAATTCCTCCACAGGTTCAATTCAGATTTGTAGTGCTGACTCAGCTCAAACCTCAACACTTGCTCTTATCAACCATTTAGTTTGACTTGATTTACATTTCACTGCACTACATCTGGCATTAGTAATACTGGTACACAGCTACCCAGATATAAAGAGCAAGACAGATGAATAGAAATCCGTAATCAAAGGGGCCCAGTCGTCGAACCGAGCAGAGGAGAAGGTCAAATGAAGTGTTCAGAGGTGGCAGCAGGTAAGATACAGGAGCAGCAGCATCACATTTTCCAAAGCTTTTCTTTGGTGCTTCGCATAAAAGCTTCTCACCGCTGTGTCGCTGCCAAATGCACTCATTCAAAGACACAAATAGAGAGAGAAGATGGACATTGATTCCTCGGCGCGCAGTGGTGTGACACACTCACCACAAGTTACCGATTGTGTGTGTGTGTGTGTTTGTGTGAGCCGAGGTTGCGTACGTGAGTGAATCACATTTCTGATGTGTCTGGCTGAATGTGAAACCAGAGTACTTATTCCCGTTGTGACAGCCTATGAATTCTAAATTGAAATGCCTCCCAATCTGTGCTATCACAGCATCAGTACACCCACACACTCAAGTGGCACTGCAGGAAATTTGCCTCTCAAGCCCTCAATGCCGCATTCTACCGTCTCAAACCGGCTGCAATTCGCGACGTCAGCCAAAAGGTGGCGCTCTGCCACTCCAGTGCACTTCCTCACTGTTTTGAAAAGGCTGAGCTGAACAACCACACGAGGAAGCACGAATTGTGCCAATTACAAGAAATCACACTAGAAGAGGCAAAAGTGCGACGTTTGTATTGAAGAAAGAGAAATGTTAATTGAGGATTAAGTGGCATTGCAAATCACTGCCCTAACAGGCGAGAACGAGACCTGGAGGAGAAAAGCCACGGCAGGTTGGAGGAACCTCTGCACCCAGCACTTCCTGTGTGCAGAATACCAATGAAGAAAAACAACACGCAGGAAGCCTTTCAAAGCATCCTTTCATTCCCTGAGATCTCCACTGACCGCGGGACAAACAGAAAGCCTGGCAGGTGGGAGAGATAATGAAAGGCTGCATCTAAAAGCTGTATTTTACACTTCTGCAGTGGCCAACATGTGTGAGAATGTGCAACTATTTACTGCCAAAACGCTGCCAAACTTTAAATTCACCGTTGGGACAATCCTCAGACAAGAGCAGGTTCCTGCACATGTTTATCGCTGCTGCGTTGGTGCCCCGAAAAGTGTAAATGTAACCGTTGGTGTCACAGAATGTGCAGAACAGATTTACTGTTACAGCAGGTGCTGTCCTCCAGAGGGACTTAGCGTACAGGTAGGGGGTTCAGCAGCTTGCCACATGGCTTAAAGTGATACAGTGTGTGTCCTATTGAATCTGGGATTAAACCTTCTGGTTCTGAAAGGGTTCCTTGAACCACAGACTGCCCCATAAAATGTCTTTAATGGACGGGGATGTCGTTTTTCGTGTTTCTCTTTCAGTTATCCCATCCTCATATGTACATTGAAAGCGTTGTTGGTCACTGTAACTGTTCTTGCTGTGAAGCAATCTCTTACTAGAGTGACTTCTTCGTAAGCAATGGGGTTCAAAATCAGGAATCTAAACTTTCGGGCGAAGCTCATGGCTTCTACAGTCGCTATAAGTCAAATCAAAACGTGTGTCTTCTAAAGTTACCATTTTTTCAGTTCAAAATTCCTTCAGATAGCATTTCCTTGCCGAGCTGTAGTTTTCACAGGGAGAAGGGGTCTCTTCACAGCCAGTATGGAGAGGAGGAATTATTACAGCGACCAATAACTCTTCTGGTATTTCTCAAGATGGGCCTTCTTCCCATACTACCACCCATTTATCATTCATGACGGTCAACACGTCTGCTGGACGTATTTGGGAAATGCAAGAACAACAGCCATAGGGTCAATGTACAGCTTTACTCATAAGCTACATGCTGCAGAGGTAGTCACACATGTGAGAAGATGGTTGGAGTCTCTAAGTTTCCAATTGCAAAAGGTAAAAAAACAAGTTCAACACTGCAGTTTTCATCAACTGCCACAGTGTACAATAAAGGAAGTCTGAAGTCTGCACTGCTTTCTGTACTTTGTGTAACACAACTGTTTGATCTTGTACTGTCTCACATTTTCCTAATCTCTGAGTTGTTGTTATTATGATCAAAAGTCGAAATGACAAAAATATAAGAATGAGACCCAGGTGGAAAAATACCGTACTTTCCCTTTAAATTCTTTGTTCAGTGTCTCTTTAGGGCTTTATTGACATGACTCCAGCTGTTGCTTGTAACCGCAACATGTGTGAGAGCCTTCAACAAACAAAATGTCGTCCACCAAGATGTCCACACTGACGAACAGATATGAAACCGGGAGAGAAACAGCTGAAAGGGAAAGGCTATTTTTGGGCAAAGCAGTGATTTGCAAAGGGATACGCTTCGGGTTGTACGTGTGGGAATAACACATTGCAAAATGTAATTGCCACTTTCCTGTCGTAAGGCAGCTGTTGTCAACACGATGAAACGGCTGCAAGGGACGAGGTGAGGTGAGCAAAGGCGGGCCCGCAGCACTGGAGACGGTGGTGACTCGGAGATAAACAGATCCTGTCGGGGAAGAAGCGTCTGTCTGGGCTTGGGATTTAATATTCAGCACAGCGCTCGCTCTGACTTACAATTGCATATCCATCGGAGAGGCTGAGCACCACGCAGCAGAAAGAGGCAGAGGAGGAACAAGTAACAGGTATGACAGTTCAAAGGCAGATGATGGACCTGGAGGGGAGCGTTGTTTGGTGTAACGGACATAATTGGGGCGGGACAGGATATAGAGGGCCTAGAGGGGAGAGTGGGGTCAGGGAAGCGGATGGGACGGATATAACAGGAGAGGGTAGAAGATAGAAAGGCCTGGAGGAAAGAACAGAGCCCGGGGAGAGGACAAGAAAAGCAGGAATTGTTTGTTTCGAGACCTTAACGTGGAGAATAGACGCCACATAACACACATGACAGATGAGGGACAGAGGCGAGGCAGGAGACCAGGGTTAGAGTGACAGGTATGACAGCGGAGAGACAGACGATGGGGAGACACTAGTAGGCTTCAAACAGCACACATGCAGATGAGAGACAGTATCGGGAGGAGAGACGAGGGTTTGAGTGACAGTTGTGATGGGAGTGCAACAGAAGTTGGAGGCGAGGTAGTGGGTGGTGTCACAGATATGACAGTACAAATGGTGCAATCCGCTGTAGATGAACGACGCAGAGTGGACAGGATGGAAATAGCAGCTAACGCTGAGCTCGTATAATGTTCAATAATCGTTCAAGCTTACTTCTTTGTGAATAAACAGTAGTTTGTATCTTTTCACACATACTGAACTGTATTTACCACCTAACGTCCTCAAGCTTCCTTGCCGGGTGGAGACGCCACAGACTGTATATCAGAAGGGGATTTAGTCTCTGTGACGTCAACTGCTGTTTTGAAGCCTTGAGTTAGGCATTGTGGCCGACGCCATCTTGGTTTTTTGAATGTTGCCATCTTGGCATTTTGCAACCAGAAGGAGGGAGGGTGGCGGTAACTAAAATGTTACGATTACCTTTCATGAACTGAACCCTGTGAAAGGGTTGTAGTTGTAAGAAGAAAGCAGGGAAAACTCCCAGACCGGAAAACGGCGCAGTAGCGACCTGTCAATCACAAGGTAGCCCCGTCCTAAAGCATACCGTGTCTATTTTGCTCATAATGTGACTATAATTTACGAAATGAACATCATGCTGTATTGTAAAAACACTTGAAACTAGCGGTTGAGGTAACAAATCTAGGGACAAGTGGGGTCATTTTCTCATAGACCTCTAAACAATAGGACTCCTTTTTGCAACCAGAGGAACCAAAGAATGCAAGTTTAAGGCACTTCCGCATTGGCTTCACTTTTCAGACCCAGAGGAAGCCGCCTGCACGTAACCTATGCCAACCAAAGTGAAATCTTATAACTGCACTAAAGCTGAAGAGTTATCGACGTTACAGAGCTGTCCCTTATTGTCTGTTAAGAGCGTTGTCGCCACCACATTGCATTGTGAGATATTGATGCGGGTGGAATGTCCTACTAATGTCCTAATTTTCCTACTGTGATTTTTGTCACCCGAAATAGTGTGCATGTTGCGTAGTATTGGTTTCATACTGTGGTTTCGGACAAACTAAAACATCTCATTGACTGTTTTAGAGTACTGAATAGTATGTTAGTGGAATTTCGGACGCAACCTGTAAATTCCTGACACTGAGTAACTCTACTGTTGATAATTCTGTCGTCTCGTTGGAATATCGACACTCACAAAAGAGTCGGCAGTTCTTCCGTCCTGGCAAAGTCCACTTTTCTAGACGGAGCTGAGTATTTGAACAACGACCTTTGAGTTTGCTACCTCTTCAAACCGTGACAAAGGAAGCAGATCCACGCCTTACGTTCTTACCTTTCACAATAAAAGCAAATATAATATTGGCAAAATATGTGTGTCGTATATATTCATCAGACCCTTGAGGTGTAAAGGTCTTGAAAATTTAATAAATACGATAAGGGATTTCCAAAGGATTTAGATTTGACGAGCAGACTCGCTGCTGGATTCAGTTTTGATTAAATTCCATTGAATCCCATCTCTTTTGTTAAGAACGCCGACTTATCGTGAAAGTGTCATATGGGATTGTGATGAATCATAGGTTTCAGATAGTGAATTTCAATTTCATGACGTAACTGGGCTGCCATTGTTACTGCTGAAAATAAATGTACTTCTTGTTCCATTCCTCATAAACAGTAATAAAAAAAAAAGAATTATATTCTCTTCAGAAGCCCCTCAGCAACTCTCTCTGCTTGTTTTGGCCTCCGGGTTTACAAATGAAAGAATTGTTCAGGTAACAATGGAAGTGATTGAACCGTTAATCTCTTACAGCGCTGCCCGACGCAGCCTTCTCAGAAGAAACATGCAAACCGCTCAGCTCCATGCGTCCCCACCTTTCTCGAGAGTGACACAATGACGGTTCCGCCATTATGCTGATCAATCAACATGAAACGATCACCGTTTGACTGATCAATCACTTCAACCAAACCGCAGCCTTGCTGTTGTTGACGGGACAATCAAGAGGGAAAATCTGAAGAGCAGGAAATCTTGGAGTGACAAGCAGACGGACTGACGGAGACAAGTTCTGCTGCGATATTGAGAGCTAAATGCTGAAATGTAATCTGGCTGGCTGTAAGATTGATTTGTGTAGTTGTGGTGGCGGTGGAGCGGCGTCATTATTCTTTCACAGTTTCCTCCCCTCAGATTTCCAGAGAATCGTTCACTGTGAACAGGAATGACCAGGAACCAAATCCATTTCTTCATATTTTTACATCAAAATCTGATCTTCTTCCTGGAAAACAAAATAGCACCAAACCAATAATATCATGATATCCTTCCATCAATCAATCTGGAACTTTTGGCCTCAAGGAGGGTGTGTCTATCACACTACGCTACGTCGTGTAACTCTACACCGCTCAAATATTCCATTTCACTGTGAAATACATCACAAGACACTCTAACTTCCATTTCACAGGGACGTCAACTAGACACAGCAGGATGAGACCCTGTAAACAGCTTGTCAACTTGGTGACTGACGTGTGACCAACATGCGTTACCTTGACCAGTTCCTTCTGTGGCCAGATCTGGATGGGCTCCACCTGCTGGGGCGTCTGGGTCTGAATGCCATAGGTGTTCAAAAACACCTGAAGCCTACACAAACACACAGACATAAAATCACGATTTATAATTTTTAGGCATTGTGCATGTAGTTGTTGGAGTTTTCCCTGCCTTTATTCCAGTCCCACATTACACACACACACACACACACACACACACACTTATTTAATAAAAAGAAAAGCTGGAATTCATTTTCCATCCCCGTCTGAATCTTCTCTGCTGTTCTACAGCCGCTCTTGACCTTTGAATCTATCGATCTAGATATTCCCTTCATGAGTCAGTCCTTGAACTATTGCTGTGACAATAGAAGGTGAATAAATCTATTGGTCTTTTGTTCTTGGAAACATAAATCGGGTCGATTGTAAATCTTTGTCCATTAAGAACTTATGTTATTGAACCACCACTTATATGTTGGAGAGCATAAATGGACCGCATAAGTGGACTGCAGTGAGAAAGATGATTCACGAGTCCTCCTAATGGGAATGGTCCAGCCGCTGTAATTGAAGCTACAGGTTAACAAGCTTCACAGAGTCATTTGAGCTTGTTTGACACACGCACACTCACGCTCGTACACGCGGAACCAAGCGTGCACACGCACAACGAGAAGAGTGATAGACGATGGCAGGCTGGGCTCCAGGTTTATGAGCTCACCACAATTACAGCACTGATAGATCTGGCCTTTAACATGTTAAGAGACTTACACACACACACACACACACACACACACACACACACACACATTACCTCTGGCTCTCTGCTACCAGGGCCACGTGAATCACCACATCGTTCTCTATGGGACCCTGTGGAAGAGACAGAGGACACAGAGGTCAACACGTGGACCACATCTCTGCTACGTGTTGCTGCATCACCGGTTATGTTACATTAGGATGTGGCTTTTCTTTCTTGAGAACATTTCTCCTTGAATCTGTACAGATGGATTACAAGTGTTCAGATCCAAGTGCCCGTTCTGTTATTTCTTAATCCTAGGAATTTGTTTACCAGGTTGAATGCTTTGTGTTCACGTTCTTGCTTTAAAAATGAATTTAATCGATAAATTAGCTTTGGCAATGCTGTACATCACACGCCTTTGCCAATGAAGCAACCTGGAAAAGAATTGATTTGTTAGTGTATGAGAGAGAGAGCGAGAGGGAGAGAGAGAGAGAGAGAGAGAGAGAGAGAGAGAGAGAGAGAGAGAGAGAGAGAGGAAGGACATTAAAATGAAACTCAGTCTCTTATAAAATGACAATAGCCTGTGTTATAGCTACCTCCTCTCTCACACAAGTCAAATAAAAGTAAAACTCAGCAAAAGTTGATGAGGGACGTGGGAGCGCTCAGCTGGGAATTAATTAATTAATTAACATTTCTGATTCTTTTTTTTTCAAAATGATTTGAAGAATATTTTCAAGATAATCTTAAGCCTGCATATTTGCTGCTTGCAGCTAATGTGAGGATTTCCTGCTATTGTAATTTTCATATTATCCCGATGCTTCTTACCCTCGGGAGAAGTGACTGTGACCGCTCCTCAGGAATCTGAATCGGTCACTGGGCCGAGGTTAATTGTGATGGGCATTTGGCAATTGATGTTGGCCTGCTACAGACTAAACGATTAAAAGAATAATCAACAATGAAATAATGAGCCATCATCAGATGGAGCAACAATTTGGTCGATGTTTTGCGTCTCTCTCAGAAATTCAAATTTCCTAGTTCACCATTACATGAATTTAAAATTAAAGAATGTGTGCCAATCACGGCCAATCACATTCCAACAAAAACCCAAAGAAAAACAGCAATCAGTCCAAATTCCGAGGAGCCGCTCGTATCCCCTCTCAATATTGAAAGTATTAGATTGGACCAGTCTGCCATTTTCACCAAAGTAACCAACGCCACGGCCGAGGACCATACAGTGACCACTCTACGAGCACCGGCCAGTTCGGCCTGGAACGGATCCGCAGCTAAAAATACTCCCTGACAAACACAGTGTTTACTCTTTTTTGAGTAATGTTTGCTAAAAACGACAGTGCCCAGCTGTTTTAGGAAATTGTTTAGACTTTCTCCGAAATCTATTTGTGACCTGACTTTTTAAAGACTTTTTAGGAATAGTTGGGCTTTGGGTTTGATTGCCACAGACAAGGTTGTGAATGGAAAGTATTGACACATGGACTGATGCATTGCTGTTCCGGTATTTTCATGGAATTTGATGACAATAAGAAAAATGCAGACTAACAACCCAGGTAAGGTAAACAGACGGTATCGCATTGTCGCATCCGTCATCTACGCTACATTATGTTCATATATTTGGACACTTACTCACGTATTAACGCTTTCTGAACATTGTAACAACATGGTTGGGCAATAAACACAGTGTGTGTAGCTATACAACTGCACAATGACTGACATAAAAGAGCAAGATAAGGAAAAACATTCTTGTGCTACTGTGCTAAATAATGCTTTCTAGTCAGCCAAGTCTCCTCAAAATGAGGTAACATCAGGGAAGACAGACCTAAAGCAAGAGAAACACACGGCTTTTCATTGCTTTCATAGCTGTGGCCTCAGAGGGAGCTTGTCAAAGCAGCACTTTATTGCGCTACAACAACAGCATACAGTCACTATTTGCCAGAATGGAGCAACACATCACTCATGTTGCCTGCAGTGAGAATGCAGGGTGTGAAACAACATGAAAGACGGGGAGGAAATACAGAGAAGAGAGGGAGAAGAGTGGGAACAAGCAGTCATTTTTTACGAGGTGCTCTCTGCAGTGATCTCAGACCGTTGTGGACAATCAGGGAAAACGCAGAGACAAAGAGACATCACAGTTGTTTGTCTTGTGTAGCACCTGAATACATCACACGGAATAAATCCCATGCAAAAGAAGCAAATGTGTTGGAAAGACACCACGTGATCTTTTTAAATTCGGGTTTTTGGAACAGAGAAAAGGGAAAATATCTGCACCTGATCAGTATTATCTTCAGCAAAGAAATACACTTTATTTGAATAAATTCAAATGAATGTATCCTTTCACTACTACTTGTATTCATAGGTCAGGATAGGATAATGTGTGTCAACAACTCTGCATTTCTTTCTTTCGCTTTTCATTTTTGCCTTTTTCCTTTCCAAGAGTTGTTTGTATTGTTTTATTTATGAACATGTAAATGTCTCTCTGTGCGCATCCCTTGGTGCCTTTCATCTTCCCGTGCTTTAATCGTAGATGTACCGTTTATATGTGTAAGTTATAGGGGTGTAACGGTACGCGTATTCGTATTGAACCGTTCGGTACGAGGCTCACGGTTCGGTACGCATGACGAACCGAATACGTTTGAATAAAAAAAAAATAAAAATCTTTTTCTTTTTTAAAACCTTTATTTAACCAGGTAGTCCCATTGAGATTAAAAATCTCTTTTGCAAGATGTAAGTAACAATACTACATGACATTAAGGAGCAGTTTTTGTTTTTTATGCTGTGTTGCTAAGAAGACACCCCAGAAGATGAGTCACTCAGGTATAGTTCCATCATTGTTCAAAATCAAAGAATAACTTTATGATGTTAGTTGTAATGAATAAATATATTTTAAAATCAAGTACGTTTCTCTGGCATTTATAGTTTTCTACTGCACCGAAAGTACCGAACCGTGGCTCCACTGTATCGTACCGAACCCAACCGTGAATTTTGTGAAACGTTACACTCCTAGTAATTTATATCTATGTGTGTGTGTGTGTGTGTGTGTGTAAATTAAGTGTAAGCAGAGCCTATCATCCTCATTGCGCTGAGTGACAGCCTATTCAGGGTCATTTAGGAAGCAGGCAGCAGCTTGTGACTCACAGGAGCAGCGGCCTTTCATCACGTTCTCATTGTTGGGATGAACACACACACACACACACACACACACACACACACACACACACACACACTGATACGTACATACACACATTACACACTTGCACTTGAAGGCACTGACACCGGCATGCACAGATACTCAGATTCGTAGTCAGTGACAGAACACAAAGCCAAAAAACAACACACTCTCTCACTCACACACACACACACACACACACACACACACACACACACACACGTAAATCGGGGAGCCATTTGGTTGGTCGATAAGAGACGGTTTTAGCCAACAACCTCGTTATCATCAATCAGAAAGTAGAGAGAGAGCAGAGGGAGAAGAGGGTGGCTGAGTGGAAAAAAACACACAGCTCAACACAAATCTCTCCTGATGAATGGGGAAGCAGTGGCTTCTAAAATGCTGCAATGCAACTCCCTCATTAGCGCTGGTCTCAGAGCAGACAAAGGACTCATTTGGCGAAGGAGAAAATATGGAAATGCATAATGGAGACGGGGGAGAAATGTGCTCCCTCTCACTCCTGTCCTCTCCTCGACAGGCGACAGTGCAACCGCAGAGAGGAAAACGAGATGAAATGTTTCTTTTCACTATCTTTTCAGAGGCACCCTGAGCACATCAACGCAGTGTGACCGAAACGTGGCGAAAGTCGGGAAATGACAGATGTGTCGTTTCACCACAGGGGCTGGGCATCAGACGGCTAAAAGGTAGTCACCAAATCACATCGGACGCTGGGTGTGCCCGATGGCGGGGACACCGGTCTGATGTCAGCACACCTCAGGCCAAATCGAGCAGTTTAAAGAGCTCCGGAGCACTCCCTGGAGTTGAATTTCAGACTAATGACCCTGCCTTACTATATACTACATTGCTCTTGGAGCATCTGGCTCTTATGATGCCGTCTCCGCCTACACATTGAACCTACACACTAACCTTCGAACACTATAGTTCAAGCAGCTTCTCCTGAGGGATTAGCAGTAGAAGGAGACCAAGGCGGGTTTAGGGGGGGGGGGGGGGGGGGTGCATTCCATAACCACTGGAATGCACTCAACATCATAAAGATTCTCCATTCAAAGACGGAGAATTGGACAGCTATGAAAACTAAAAGCCTTCCAATTCATTTCAATTGAATCTAAATCAAACTCAATGGAGGCTGCAACACAAAACAAAATAAAACGAAAATAAATAAATCTCTTGCTTTATGTGAAAGCAATGGTTCAAGAAGTTGGGAACGTCTTCGCTTCCTTGTAGAGAGTTAAAGGAAAAGAGGTATACCATTAGCTCAGCATAAACTTCAGATGGTTCCTGCATAAAACCATGAACTCTCGATGAAATATAACCACAGCTTGTCATTTTGACCATATGTCTCTACACTCAGCTCCCTCAGTTGACCTCCTATTAATGCTAAAGCTGACTTAAAAATGCTAACTCCCAACAAGAAAGAAAAAGAAAAAGCCAACCCATTTCATTGTCTCCTTAAGTGTCTGCAGTATATGCAGAGGCGTTCAATGGTTGATAGATGGGGCCCCAGTTAGCTTCAGGGAGTTTTCAGATAGAGGTACATTAAGACACTGATGAAAAAGGTAGATGCTTGTGTGTGTGGGTGGGGACAAGTGAGACAAATGGCTGGCAGAGCTACACAGCAGGTGAGAACGACTTGCAGAACGCAGGGAGCTGTGCTCTCACATGCTTTAATGCAGTCTGTTTCCACTGTGTGTGGGTGCACGTGCGTATCAACCTCAGGCACGTCTCTGTGACAGGAAGAACAAACACTAAACTGTTTACCTACGTGTGCGCGAACGCGCGGATTGACTGATGAAAGCGGCGCATTCATAAATAGAGACGGCTGGCACACATCTGTCGACGGAAAGCAAACAAATCAAAATAAATGACTCCTTGACTCTTCGTCTCTGCACGAGGAGAGAGTTGAGACACACGCTCAGATCTGTAATTCAACTGAAATCAACGTCTCGACAGCTGTTATCTTTGCTGTTTTAGTAGCAGTTTGTATTGCTCAGGACAGTAAATATAAAAGCTTCTTACAGGGCTACAGACTCAATTACTGCTCTGCAATGATATGGAAAATATTGCAGATTACAACATGGAAACGCTATATTGTGGCATCTGTTATGGTAATAACAAATGAATAAAAAAAAAGCAAGCAATCACAATCCACACAGACAATAATGTGGAAAAAGGAAATAAAGGAAGTGTCGAGATGGCACAAATTGAGACACTCTGTTGACAAGTGCTACAGAGCATTTCCCGCAGCTCCCTCAGAGATACGGCCGCCGCGCTAAATGTCACAAAGTGAAACGCCATTTGCCAGGGAACGCTTCTGTGAGTTCCCGCGGAACAGAAATGAATTTCAGCTCCGCCTCATTTGACTTTCCCCCAAAATTAAAAGCACTGAGTTGTGACACGAGATGAGAAGCGTCTTTCATTTCCACATTTGAATTATTTCTGTCTTTCTTTTATTCCTTTCTTATCTTTCATTTCTTCCCTTCTTCCCCTCCTTCAGTCAACCTTCTTTCCCATCCTTTCATCCTGCCATTGTTTTCTTCTTTCCATCCCACCTTCTATTTCACCTTTCCTCCTTCTCAGTTATTGTGCTCTCACCTGTTTTTCTCTTATTTCCTTCCTTCCTCCCATTTTCTGTCCTTAGATCCTACCTTCTGTCTTCCTTTTTGCTTCCTTACGGATCCATTATTCTGCATTACTCACCTTCTTTTTCTTCCTTTCCTCCCTCCTTCCATCTCTCGCTTTCCATGGAGCATTATCTTACCTTTCCATTTTACCTTCTTTCCTTCTTTCCTGTCCTCTCTTCTTTTCTTCGTTGTTTCAGCCCTTCCTTTCATTGTTTCTCTCTATTTACTTCGTCCCCTCCTTTCCTTCCCTATTTCCCTGCCTCTGTTTTTTGGCGACCTCTCTTTTCGACTTACCCCGTCACTACCTGTCTTCATTCCCTCTCACTGTCACTTGTGTGTCTCACAGGTCAGAAGTAAATCATTGACACAAAACAGCATTTCTCGGAGTCAAATCTCAGACTTTTCTGTCAAAACACCTCCGCCAGTAATACAATCAAAACTCAACCACAGGGTGAGAGGGACCTGAACCTGCGGTAAGGCAAGGCAAGGCAAGGCAAGGCAAGTTTATTTGTATAGCACATTTCAACAAGGTAATGGCTTCAATAAATGCAATAAGTTAATACAAATGTATTTAAGAATGGATTGAAGAATGTGGGAAGGAAAAGATGAGGAAAATGACGAAAGTACACCTGGGATTAGCGTAGCTGCATTTGTGTTTATGAATTGAGGGGGGGGGGGGGGGGGAGAAAGCGCAGATGTATGTGAATGCTTAATGCAGAGATTACAGGTTGAAGGTCACAAACACTCTCACCTATTTTCTCTCTTGAATAAACACTTAACCATGTAAATGAAACGTTGGTGAAAAGAAACTTGAGCTGAACTCAACTGAATGAGACGCTATTTCAAGGTCAGATCCCTCCAGTGTGCCGGCTGGCAGAGGGAGGCAGCCTCGAGCGAGCATCACAATAAAACATTCAGAGACTTCAATGAAGTTACAAAGCCAGTGAGGGAATTTATCTGTCACCCCAAAAAAAAAAAAAAAAAAATAAACCTCAAAAAATACTATTTGAATGAATATAATCCCTTCTGTTCATGCCCCTGCACAGACGAGTGACTCCGGGCTCTGTACCGTCCTCGGGAAGTTGCTGTCTGTGCAGCTCAGAGATTGATATTTTGATGAGGGCATTTCAAAGTGTCAGGGGTTTAGCACAAGAACGTTGGGAGGGGGCAGAAAAAAAACATGACAGAAATGCTAAATCATTTTCTATCCGGGGCTGTGGGAGAGGAGAATGTCTCCTGTGTACGCTTTTAAAGCCGGATCTTTTCAAAAGGTCATCTGGTGGCGATAACGACAAGACCTCGACAAGAATCGGTCACAGTCATGAGATGAGCACAATCGGAGGAGAGGGAGGGCGATGAGGCGGGAGTTTGATTTAGGGAAACGACGACACGGAGGAAAAAGAAACCGGCGGTGCTGGAGGTGGAAAGACGGACGCGGAGGGAGGGAGACGGGGAGGGTGGAATCACCTCGGCAGAGACGAACCGAGTGAGGAATTGGATCGCATGCTGCTGCCCGGTGTCATTGTAAAGGCGCCCTGAACTGAGAAAGCGAGACATCGCTCCCCGGACTCAGCTCAGAAATATTATCCTCCGCCAGAGAATTCTCACGAGCGAAGCGGCAGAAGAAGAAAAAAATAAAATAAAAAAAGCGAATAAAATCAACTGATATTAAAGGCGAGCGACGGTGTGAGCGACAGGAGCGGCGCTGTTTGATATCATCCCAGGAGAGCCGGGAAAGGCTGCGGAAGATAAGTGGCCTGATTGCTACTGCTGCGTGTGACGTGGTGTGTGCATAATGATCAGAGTACCGCAGAGAAAGAGAAATATACATGCAGCCATATAAAAATCGAGTTGCACGGGCCATGTTTGTCTGTCAGTGCAGTGTTTGTGCGTTTGTAATTCCGGATAAAGCCATAACTTTCCGTCCCGTAACAAGTCATTTCAAGGCCCCAAACACATCCCGGCAAATGGCAAAACTTGCATTGACTCTTTTATCTGCCAGTATGTGTGTGTGTGTGTGTGTGCGCGTTATTCTGAATGAGCTCTAATGGACGCATGCAGCCTCAACATGACCCTGGAACAGAAACAGTTGTCTCTGTGCCAAGCACCACTCACATGCACTCAGATGTGCACGCAGGAAAACGCACAACACCTGTACACACGTAATTATGAACTGTGGAAACAGCTGGGCATTATGGTTCAAATGAGTTCTCTCTCCTTCACACACACGCACACACACACACACGCACACGCACACACAAATGCTCTAAAGCGACTCGACAGATAAACAGACTGCACTGCCGCACTGCCAGAGGAGCAGTTATAAACCAGTCTCGACGTTTCCCTTTAGACGTGCAGCACACACACTGAGAGCAAAGTCGCAGTCTTTAACTTTTTAGAAACACAGCAAAGAGCACATCTGTTTTGACACACAACCTGTTCCCACTCCCAATGCAAGTGCAGCACAGCTTGGTCAGTGCCCCTCGGCGTCCGACACCGAGGCCAACATCAGCTTCTGGGTCGGACGCACCAGGTTTTCAACTAACTCCAATGTAGACCCATCCAAGTAGATTCCTGTCGCTGTGTGAAACCACTGACTATATGACAAGTTGGGACACACAATATAGTCCTCCATCACAACAGGATTATGTGACGTGGTTTTAATTACACTGAGCGAATTATTATGATTGACACTTGGGATGGTAGTAACATTTTCAGGTGAGAAGCCTCCAAAGCAGCCACATTTCCTGAATAGCTCACAGTTGTTTTGCGATTTCCGGGGGTTTTACAAGCATGTTCAACCGTTTTGCTGTTCGTTTAGATGAAGGAACAGATGTTTTGGGACTGTTCTTGAATTACTTTTCGACAGCATATCTGCATTTCCGAAGGAAGGAGGAAAAACATTTCTTCGTCCCCGTCCCTCCATCCTGCATTCTGTCTCCTCCTCGCGCTCTAGCTACTTGCTAACAAACAAGAAGAACACTCGTTGTCCTGTCTATACGTTGAGACAAGCCAGTGACAAATTAAACGTATCTTTTAAGTTAATTGTATTTTTATACACGACAACAAGGGAAGCGAAGCACTCGGGCAAGCTTTGAGTGACGGCCACTAAAGGCACTCTAAAGAGAGAGGAAGTGAAAGCTTTATTTAGTCAGGCACAACATATTAACACGGCCAAATGCAATACATTGTCACTTCTTTATGTAGAAACACCTGCATTTTGTAATAAACAGCTTGAATTGAATATTTAATACATTTCCCTGCATTTGTAATAAATGATTACTTGTTGCAGTGGCACCTTTTTAAATGAAAATGCAACAATACATCCATTATGTAAGAACAAGCCAAGATGGATGTCTTCACCTATATACATTCTATTTTTTTATTTTTATAATTAAGCCAAAATAAACTTCTTAAATATTACATAAGACCTCAATGACCTGAGGTGCCACCATTGGCATTATAGTTGACTCTGATCTTAGTCTAATTAGCCAAAGAAAAACAAAAATCGGCTTTTTATCATGTCATGTCAAAAACTCATCCACACTTTTATTTCTACCAGGGTTGACTTCCACAATAGTCTTTTGACAGGGCGCTCCGTAAAGCTTCAGTTTATTCAAAATGAAGCTGCTCGAGTTGTCGAGGGACCAAAAGGTCACGACACCGGCTTCCTGTCAGCCACAGACCTGAACATAAGACAATGCTTATAACTGAATACATGGAGGAGGACCAAAGTACATTACAGACTTGTTTAACCCTCTGAGACCTGTCGACACAAGTCAGCCTTCAAGCTACAGTGAAGATACTACACGACCACTTGAAATCACTGTATAAAATGACGTGTTGTGACCTCGAGGTGAATCACAGCCTCGTGAAACTTTACAACCACAAAACCAGAGGCCGCGAGCTTTCAGAGGACATGTGACCTTCCGAGGTATATTGACAATAAAGGGGTTTCTGAGCAGTTTCGAGAACCGTAACCATTTGTTGCCGATGTCAACCATCCCCAAAAAATGTTATTCTTGCAGAAATCTACCGGTATATGTTTTGTTTTAGACACCAAATCACAACATGACTTGTTCTCTGGTGGTCCTCAAAGTGTTGGCGTCTTAAAGTGGTATTTTGGTAAGATTTTATATAAATATATATATATATTATATATATATATTTTTTTATCAATTCTCGAGTGGTAAAAACTGGTTAAATTTAGCTCCAAATCAACTGTATCAACTCAAAAATTGCTGCATAAACTTATGAGACATAAGCGAGCATGGGGACGGCCGTCCTATACTGATTTGTTATTTCTGAATCATGAATGGAACAACTTGACACAGTGTTGAGCTGCATTAAGCTGAGCTGAACACATTCATCTTTAGGTTTCAAGGTGATGCATACCACTTTAAAAATCAAGTACAGCTGGTACAATACACTGGACACAAACACTTCCTTGGTCGTACGCATGTGAAACTGATGAAGCACTTGGCCTCTGCATGTGTTTGAAAGAAGCAAACAACTCCCCCATCTACTGAGAAGGCTGTTCTTGTACTCTGTCAGCACGAACCAATAACAAGCCGCTCATAGAAGCCTCGTCTCAGGGCACCTGGCTCCAAACACGCATCCCATGCTCATCTGACGCTCCCAATCTAAATATTTGATCTCTACTCGGGTGTTTTTGTCCTCTTTTGTTTCTGCGCAATACATCAGCTGTAAATAGGAGGACTCTGTACGCCAGAGCTGCCCAATAACACTGACAGTGAGGCAAAAAAACAGGAGGGGCCAGACCTATCACACACCCGCTAAATGGGGCCCCTGGCACAGACAACAGCTTGTAAGACAGAAGAAGAAGCAGAGGTGTGTCTGAGGACACACACACACACACACACACACACACAAACTCCTAAAAGCAGTATGTGCATGTGTTGGTGTGAGTGTGTCTGCTGAGTGATGTCCATTTCCCTGCAGGTTAAGGTCAGGACCCATCTCTCTAAGGCTTTTACTGTCACAGACCGCTGGGCTCGACATTTCCTGTGCGCCACCAGGCCATTTGGCAAACAGCAGGGTTTAGCACACTCTCAATCTGTGTGGATGTGCATGTGTGTGTGTGTGTATGAGAGAGAGTCAAGCAAAGGATGCAGAAGGGAAAATGATTGCATGCTGGTGTGAATATGTGCAGTTTTGTTTGTAGGGTTTGTGGAGGAAGTGCTTGTAGGTTTGAAAGTACAGTGTTATTGTGTGTCCGTGTGTGTGTGTGTGTGTGTGTGTGTCAGATCCTAACATCCATCTGCCCCTTTGCTCTTCAGAGAGGGACAGTCTGAAGATTATTCAATGGTGTCCCGCCACTGACCACTAATCTGTGTTCCGATGAACAATCTAGTGTCGCGTGCACATTTAACCGATCACAACATGTGTCTGTAGCGTGTGATCTCTCTACACAGCCGCTTAAAATGGCTTCTGCAGTAATACGTCTATCGGGCAGAGACACACAGGGAGAAGATGACAATACCGCGTAGTCGTAGTCTGTCCAGTTACTGACACAGAACAACAAGCTTTACAGTCGAAACGTACGTCGATCTACACTTACAACTGCCTGGACGTAGCACTCGATAAACACATGAACTCTAAAGCCAACGGACCAGAAAACACCGTACACAGCAGGAGGAAGCCAGGCCCCCCCTCCACCCGCAGCTGATAATCGAACAATAATCATCCATATGGCAGTTTAAACATTTGTTAACTTTTGATCTTGCAGTTCAATGTGGTTATCCTGTGTATAACGATTCTGTGCACAACATAAGATCAGATTGCATGAATATATATACTTAGTAAGGTATAAAGGTAGATTTTCTTTCTAGATGTAGGAGAGGAAGTAACCAACACTTTCAACCACCAACTCACGATAAAGTGATGAGGGATGCTTCATCTGCGATTTTTGACCACTAGAGATCATGACTTTAAAACCAACTTTGTCTTAAAGCTCGTGAAAATTGGAGTTCAATTATTACCTGAATAACGACTCATAAACTCAACTGATCTGCTGCATCAGGACTGTGTGGGTGGGGCTTGATCAGGTTTGATTGACAGTGACCAAACAACCGGCCACCTGTCATCAAATTCTGATTCAAATGTTTTTAAAATCCTGGTTGGTTGCCTTTTTCTAACTGAGCCCCGCGCCACTTCAAACTAGTGAGAAGCCGAAGAATGCAACGCTTCAGAAAAACATCCCTGTTCAATACACAGAATGAAACGGGTTCATCCCTCTCCTCCCTCCTCCCTGCTGTATGTGTGTTGTTGAATTCACCCAAAAAATAGAACAGCATTTAAAGAGACAGAAGGGGAAAAAGAGGAGACAGACTGAGAGAATGTGACACTGCGAGCACGCCTGGATAGCCGAGTAGATTTAGGGCATACCATGAAAAGAAAGCGTGTGACATCAGCAACACAAGCAACTAATTCACTTTCACAGCCATTCATGGCTTCCCCAGATCCCCACTTGCTACGCCCGCTGCGTATTATTGCATGTTTGTCAGTGGGATGTCACGCCACGCTCCCCGGGGTGCATTTGATCTGACTCACCCTCACAGCCCCCCGGGAGCACTTTGTCTCTCATGCAGAAAAAAAACCCCAACACAGTGTACCACTTAATATCAAGGAAAGCCGCACTTATCCACAGGGTTCAGCTTTAAAAAATGATCCATTTCTCACTATTATCAGAGCACAGAAGTGCCAGCAGCACCGTGGCGATACACTTTTGCAGATTTTTTTTTTACCATTTACCACGTGGCTTACATCCATATTTCATTTTATAGCTTCATATTATATTTAACAGGCTTGCAGTTCATTACTAGCAGTAAAAAGCTTCCTGAACATCAAGCTCAACTACGCATTAAAGTTGCATTAACGCCCCATTCACCAACTAAATCACAACTTCCCACCCTCCAAATGCGAGTCGTTGGAGGCGAAACCCCATTCCCTTCCCGCTGAGATGTGCACATGATGCAACTGTAATGCATGGTGCCTTACCTACGTGCTGTACAGGGATCTGTGCTGTAAAATATAATTTATATATCGACTGCGTCGTGCACATTCTTAATACATACTTCTCAGGCACGTGCATGAATTTAAAGCGTTGCCAGGTCAGCGCCAACACATCAGAGGCGCTTTAACCGCAGGGCGTCTGAGTCACAGCGTTTATGTGGGAATGGGATCGAAATATAAAATGCAACCCTTAAATAACTGCGAAAAAATTAATAGTCTCGTATTTTAGTGAGGAAATAAAGGTAGCGATTTGTATTCAGGCGGGGGGGGGGGGATTAGGAATACAGTCACAAACATCTCTCTCTGCACCTTACACTCAATGCTAAATGGAGTTGATTGAAAAGGGATCCGTTGAAATGGAGTATTATGGATATTTACGGGTGGATATGACTCACACGTCATGCATTAACTATTTAAACAGGTATTTATCGGTTATATGAGGGAGTGCAGCCTCGCCAGCCCCTTTCAAACACATCTCTGTGCTGAATGACAGAGCTGACGTCAACAGGGCAACAAGCAAAGATGACATGCACACTCATAACAACACAAACATGTTTTTCTTCTTTTCTTCTGGATTCACAAAATGGGAAGCACATTACACGCTTGCACAGAGGAAGAAAGGGAAGCGCACGAATCAAGCCCTAACTGCATGTGAAGGCCCAGCATGCCCATGTGCCTTTCCTGCCCGCAGACCAAACACTGGACGTCAATGATGCAGAGGCAACAAGACAGCTGGTATACACACACACACACACACACACACACACACACACACACAATATACAAAGCATTTCTTCACAGTAAACAAAAAAATGTGAACACACATCCTCCTCTTTCACCTTTTCCTTTCCTCTTTTCGCGCTCTCGTTTTTTTCTCTTTCCCGTCTCAAGCCTCTTCTTTGCCGACGCGACGTGTGAGCTAGGCGTGATTTTTCAGACTTTCAGACTTTCTGAATTCTAAAAATATATATTTTTTAAAACCCTGCACACCTGTGTTTGAAACGACGGCTTCCTTTCATATCGGCGTACCCTCAAAGTGAATGACTTCCATCTCATCAACTCATTTCCTCATCGTGTCTTTTTAAAGGGCATGCACGGCACTCGCTGCAAATGATTATTTTGTACGTGGTTAACACAGAAATTCTTGGCTGTAAAAGATAAATTCTAACCTCAACAGCAGGCAGCTGTTTTCAGCAAAACTAAAAGCCCAGTGTGCACTACGTGTTCAACACCAGACAGCAGACGGACACAGGAAGCAACTAGCCGGTGAACAACAGGATTTAGCAGCTAAAGAGACAGATATTTATGTCAGGTAGAGACGGAAGCATGACTCCAAATGATTGCTCATGTTGCTCCTAACTGCTGTGTGTGAAAGTAAGCAAATATTTGAATACAATTTTAGTAACAATGCAGATGATGATCAATGATTTGATCACAACTTGTTCCCACAAAAATAAGACATAAGAAAATTTGCAGGTTTAGGCAAGACTAGTATTTGATAGTCGTCACTGGCAGAGCCTTGTAAGAGTCCAGTAAGGGATCATCATGGCTTAGTTTTGACTGGATATGATACCAAAAAACACAACCTCTCTATCTAGTGTAGTGTGTTCAGAGCGTGTACTCATTCAGAGCGGGGGCTGATTTCTTTGGCCCCTGATAGTGTTGCTTGCGGCATTGTTGAAAAGCGCACATTGCCTGTTCACTACAGGGAAGTGACGAAGAGTTTGTTTGTAACATTGGTATGTCCAGCATCCAGCAGCAAAAGTGAACTGCAGTCAATGAGCCGCGGCATGTAAAGGCCCGCTGCTGACGACACGCTCGTCTCAGTCCGCAGAGCCCTGAACCCCGCCCCCGCTGCCCTGAACCCCGCCCCCGCTGCCCTGAACCCCGCCCCCGCAGAGCGCTATTGTTTGTTTATTTAAAGGGGTGGTGTAGGAACAAAATGCTGAACAACAGATTTGAACACAATTTAAAATGGCGGAAAATTGATCCAGATGCCAATAGGTGTGGCTGACATGGATAGATTCATCTGGACCCACAGGAAAGGGATTCTTGTTTCTGAGTATTGCAGTTCAAAGGTTACGGGACAAAACATGAAGCTTGTTGTTTAAGCGCCACCATCTAGTAAAATTGCAGCAACTTCAACACTGCACGTCCTTGGGTCCTGAGCGATACACCCACATAGTGTGAGGTAGACTGGATGGAAATGCGAAGGACACACACACACGCACACGCACACACACACACACACGAACACACACAGAGACAGACAAGAAATTCCTTGTTTTATAGTTGGATGTCGGTGTGCAGGAAACGTGACAAGGTCTTCCACTGCTCAATAGCTGCAATGGATGCACTTGGGACCTGCTATTTGACGGCTGCATGGTGAAATGGAAATGAAATCATGACATTTTCTTTTGGAAATTTAAAACCACGTATTGTTACAGTAAGTCAGCACAGTGGAAGACAAGATGAGAAATGTCTTTACACAGAGGATGAATGTCAAAACCTTTAAGTGAAAGAATCCACTGTTCTAGCCACTTAGCGTTGACCTTCCTCGTATCAAAGAATGTCAGCAGACCTAGAGAGATAAATAATGATATTCGCACCTCTTCCCGACAACCGTTCATCTCTCTTATTCTGTCTCTCCTACTGGCTGACATGCTCTCTTCTATCTCTGGCTTGTTTTGTTTGCTGCTCTCTGGCTTTGTTCTTCCTGCTGATCTTTCTCCCTGCAACCTATTTGATTCAGTCTGGCGTTCATGATACCTCTCTGGACCTCCCGTCTCTTGTGCGCCTTGTTCTAGCACCATTTCATTAGCCGAGCTACAAAAGCAAAATTCAACATACGGGGGCAGAATGGGACTTATCAATCCACACGTACAGCGAAGAGAATGAGACCGTTGTTTACGTATCTGTACCCTTCATCTGTGATCCTCAGAGCTGCCGGCTGTCTCCGATATGGATTAAACCTCAGACATGATCGCCATTCAGAGAGGCAGACCGGAGAGCAAACGGACTGGAGGACTGACCCTCGCCTCGGCAAGGTAAAAAAAGGTGGATGGTTTCTGCTGTTTTGGTCTTGATGAATTGCAAATAAAGGAACAGTGTGCAGCGTACGCGGGGATCTATTGGCAGACATGGAATATAATATTAAACAGCATGTTGTCTTTGGTTTAAAATCACCTGAATAAAAGAATAGTTGTGTGTTTGTTAGCTTAGAATGAGCCACTTATATCTACATACGGAGCGTGTCCTTTTCAGGAACACACATTTAGCGACGACATCTCCACACTCCTGTCCTCGTGCTCGCCATGAAGGCCGCTGTAGCAGGTACTGAAAGACGACACAGTGACTGCACCGATCAGAATTTGCAGTGGTCTCCTATTCAGTAACTCGACAAAGCAGAAGAGAAGTTACCTTGACGTAACTCCAGTTCACGTACATGTGTAGCTCACCGTCACTCTATACCACACAGTGAGTGAAAGACCGTAAACACGGTCACTGTGAGATTTAACACTGAAGCAAGAGTGACATATTCCATTTATACCCTGGAGGAGCTGGTGCTGCTGAACATTTCTTTTTGTATTGACTTATTAACTGTGACATGCTTTCATTTTTAGCACGGCTCCTTGACAATGCTTGGTTCCAATTGGCTGCCAGATGTTCATTCATTTCTGCGCCTGTGATGCAGATGTTTGTTTGTTGTTCTAAATTAACCAGGATGAACTATAGTGAGGCTACATTAAAGAACGTGGATAAAGCCTGATGGAAGCAACTTTAAACACACTGAGCCTTTAACAGTGAGGCAATGTATCACAGAGCTCTCTGTCTGCCAGCTTTGTTAGAGCTATTCCATAAGTCCTCCCTCCTCACCCTGGTAGATTTGAAAAATCACATTCACTCAAGAATCAAAGGGGTTTGAAAGTGAGCTTGTTGCATTGTTCTCATCAGGCTTTATCCACGTGTTCTTTAGCGTAGCCTCACTTGAGTTGATCCTAGAACAACAAACAAACATCTGCATCCCAGGTGCAGGATTTAAGGAATCATGACAGAGAACCAGGTGACACATATCATCACTGGAAAGGCTAAGTGTGTTCAGATTATTGCGAAAGAAATCGGGGGTATTTCTCTTCATGCGTGTGAAGTTGAAAAACAAAAAAAAGAAGTTAATTTCAATCAGGTAGGATTTATCATAATGAACGTACAACTTATCATAGTTGTTATTATCCCTTATTTAAACGTAGAAGTTGTCCTGACTGTATGAATTACAAACATAGAACTTTTATTTTTTTCACATGGTGAGTGGGCACACGGTGAGTCCGTTTGCTGCCCACTCTCTGCCTCTACAGCATAAAGCACTTAGTGCTACTTGACTTCTAAAATAAAACAACAGCCAGCCGATCTTTCTTTTGTTTTGTTACGTGTGTTTGCCATTATTATTTTAGGCCAAAAGCGCTTAACTGCCACATCAACAAGGATGAGTGCAGCTTAACAACGAGCACTTGAATCCAAAGCTGTCCTGAGAATGACTGTGCAGAGTGTATACGAGTATTCAAGATGATAAGTGGTGAAATCACATCACAGCTTACCTGATTGGAGTATCGCATGCTGACGTTGCGCTGGTCCTGGTGGGGAACGTAGCGGTGGATGGGATCGATGTCTTTAGGGCTGATCAGCTCATCCACTACACAAACCCACACACACACACACACACATCAAGATAGACACATTTACACGCATACAACACACACGGCCACATAGACAGGAGGGCAAGCGGAGAAAGGAGAACAAAAAACACGAAATAATCAATTTTTCGTTGTTAACACAAATACTGACACACGTGTGCACACAATGGATGAGTCAAACTGCAGCCGTGGCTTCATGTCAGTGAAGAATTAAGCAATATTTAAAATCATTCGACAATCGTGGATAATGAAATAGATTATACTACACTTAACACAGTGTAATAAATCTCATCTAATATGACTCCATATATTAGTTTTGCATTACATTGTAGACAGATATTAGAGTGAACAGAATCAATGTGTGGGTTCAGAGCAACATGCCGAAGCGCACACGCGGAGGCGTACCCAGCAGCTTGGCGATGTTGTAAAGGGCCTGACCGCAGAGGAAGACCATCCCATCACGGCCAGAGTTGCTAGGGAAACGCTTCTGGCTTCCGTGCTTGTTCTGCTCCGCCTCCACAAAGTCAGCCGGTACGTAGTAGTATTTGGGGATCACAGCATGGCCTGGCATGGGAGAGGAGGACTGTGAGCACTGTGTGTGTGTGTGTGTGTGTGTGTCTACTTTCTCTGGACACGTGTTCCATGTGTGTTTGAGAGGAAAAAAACAATCTACACTTCACTCCTGTGATTACGGGAAACCTACTTAAATAAGGCCGCGGTTCAGACGCACACGATACGTAGGAACAATTTCACACAGTACTGCATTGTATGCATGTCATTTTTAAACAAATTTTCTACTGAAGAGGAACATGTCCATGTGCTGTGCACACACATGCGAGTCGAACATTATTGTGAGCTCCGTTCAACAGCTGCTTCGATGCCACCAGTCTTCTTATATTTTCCAAAATTCACTCCGAATTTTTTCATTTAAAACTCATACAGGCAATTAAAAACCACTCAGGTGTTCATTCTGTAACTGAAAACATAAAAAGGAGAACTCACACAGAGGTACAGGAACAGTACATTTACATTTTAGTCATAACAGGTACGTAATGGGCACCAGCTGCTGAACCACTGTAGTGGAACAAAAGTAGTTCCTGATTGCTCGGAGTAAAAGAAAATGCTGCCAATTCAGTCTGAATTTGAAGGTATAGTCATTCAAGTCAGTGGAAGCAGCACACTAATCAAGGGCGCCCAGGTGCTGCAGGAAAAGCATTCGCCCACCACCGCAGAGACACGGGTTCAACATTCTGGCTAACACGACTGGCAGTGTGGGTGGGAAGCTGGTGAGGGATCATGTCCGAGTAACATTGTCTCCATCTTCTACACCCTGTCCAGAGCACGAATTAAAGGTAGCAACAATGAGGACTACAGTGAGGGTAGAGATTTAACAGTAGAGATTTAACTAATACTTAACACAAAACACAACTGTGGCTGATGGGAACTTAATTAGTCAGATCAATAATTAGACCAAGTATTTGGTCATTGGACACACTATAATTTGATCTCGATGGTGGCACTAGAAGAAAAGAGAACTTACAATTCATCCCATGTAAGGCTGAATATTGAAGTGAAATTGAACGACAATTCAGTCAGATTATCAGGCTACAATTCTGCTCTACAGTTTCTTGAGAGTGTGGGTCAATATGAATATAACCCACTGCAAAGAACAAATAGTCAAAGTATGGCACAAGTGTTGCAAACGCTGCCCATTCGCCACAGCACAGCGGCATGTCTCCCAGAGCTGCACCCTGCATGTGTCTGTGTATCATTAAAACAATGGGAGGCCCGGCGAACCTGCAGCAGAACACACGATAGCGGCTTCTGACAGCAGCACATACATTTTGTGGGTTTAGACTTTTTAATGGTGAAAGAGAAAAAAAGCACACTTGTGTTATCTGTTCAAATCCAGCCAATTAACTGCAGGAGTTTTGTTAATCCATACAGAACCAGTACACAGGCACTGTGGAGATGTCCAGAGCAACACAAGTCAGCTCTGTCGCACATCATTATCCTTTCTGCACTCCAATTATTCCTGTGCTATTCTGAACGGACCAATAGGAACTCACAGCTCCTGACATTCCTATCATATTACTGTCTCCCGACATATCAACGGGTGGAGGTGAATATAAAAGGCAGATGTCACAGTATGTGGGGTATGAATATGGACGATGTGATTTCATTTTAAGAGAAAATTCTTCATTGCAAGAGGGAGAGAGAACAGGGGCAGAAGCTCCAAAACGAACTACATAGATATGTCAAATCGGTTAAAGTTGTGTGTGTGTGTGTGTGTGTTTGTGCATTCTTAATTTGCCTCTAGCCATCGGTCACTGCATTTGTGTGTGTGTGTGTCTATCAATGTCATCGCTCACCCTCATAAGACTGGAAGATGATGGGTTGAAGGAGGTCTTGGTATTCTTTGACCTGAGCGCTATTTCCTCTGAACACCCCTGCAACACACACACACACACACACACACACACACACACACACACACACACACACACACACACACACACACATTAATGATACCAATTAAAACTTTATGATGAAATTTTGGTTTCACACATGACAACAGCATTTATAATACTGTGAACAACTACTTTTACAGACATCTTGTCATTTCATCCATCCATTAATATAAAAATATTGATGATTACAACTTTAATGTTCAAGCACTGTTGTTTGCTTTACAGGTGAAAACCACGATATCAGACTGAGCAGCAATGAACTTTGAACTCCACAACAACTATTAAATGCATCATACAGGTAAATTAAATTATTATTGTTAATAATTAATAATTGAAACTGCTCTTGTTAAGGTTTTCAACGACATCCACTTAAACATAGACAATGGCAGAAGTTCAGTCTTAGTGTTACTAGATCTCAGTGCTGCATTCGACACGGTCGACCATGCCATACTCCTAGAAAGACTAAAAATCTGGGTGGGACTCTCTGGCACAGCACTTAACTGGTTTGAATCCTACTTGAAGGGCCGAGAATACTTTGTGTCTGTAGCTGATTACACATCAGAGCTGACTAAAATGACATGTGGTGTTCCCCAAGGTTCAATACTGGGGCCTCTTCTGTTCAACATCTACATGCTTCCACTAGCTCAGATTATGGAAAAGAACAAAGTGTGTTATCATAATTATGCAGACGACACACAAATCTACATAACTATGTCACCAGGGGACTATAATCCCATACAAGGGCTGAGTAACTGCATTGAACAAACCAACAACTGGATGTGCCAGAATTTTCTTCAATTCAACAAAGATAAAACAGAAGTAATTGTTTTCGGTACCAAGGACGAACAATTGAAAATCACCACTCAGCTTCAGTCACTGATGTTAAAACCCACAAACCAAGCCAGAAATCTAGGTGTAGTTATGGATTCAGACCTCAACCTGAACAGCCATATCAAGACAATTACAAAATCAGCCTACTATCACCTGAAGAATATATCAAGGATTAGAGGATTTATGTCTCAACAGGATTTGGAAAAACTTGTCCACGCATTTATCTTCAGCAGACTGGACTACTGTAATGGTGTGTTTACAGGTCTCTGTAAAAAGTCCGTCAGAAAGCTGCAGCTGATTCAGAACGCTGCAGCTCGAGTCCTCACTAAGACCAGGAGGGTGGATCACATCACTCCAGTTCTGAGGTCATTGCACTGGCTTCCTGTCCAACAAAGAATTGACTTTAAAATCCTGCTGTTGGTTTACAAAGCACTGAATGGTTTAGGGCCAAAATAAATCTCTGATCTGCTGCTACCTTATGAACCATCCCGACCCCTCAGGTCGTCTGGGACCGGTCTACTTTCTGTTCCCAGAGTCAGAACTAAACATGGAGAAGCAGCGTTCAGTTTTTCTGCTCCACATATCTGGAACAAAGTCCCAGAAAGCTGCAGGTCTGCTGAGACCCTCAGCTCATTTAAATCAAGATTGAAGACCTTTCTGTTTGCTGCTGCCTTTAATTGAACCACATTCAATTCATATATTAATCAATTTCCTGCATTTCTGCATTTTACTGAATTTTATTTCTTACACTGTTTCTTTAATTGTTTTAAAATCTCCTTTTCTTTTGCCTTGTGTTTTGATGCTTTTAATGGTTTTATGTGAAGCACTTTGAATTACCTTGTTGTTGAAATGTGCTATACAAATAAACTTGCCTTGCCTTGCCTTGTTCTTCTTCTTGTTGTGAATTCTCGCTTTTTTAAGTTCTGTTTACTTTGTTTTTGTCTTTTAGCTATTTGTATTAGAAAGATCATTTATGGGTTTTTCAGTAGTTAAAAGATATTCCCATAAAGATGAACAGGCCCCAAATCTGATTATCCCTTTGTCCTACAAACGTCAGTGGAGAATAAACCGACAGGAGGGTGATTTAATAATGCTTAAATGCACATTACTGGGAGAAAATACACTTCATTTCTGACCATTCCCTCAGGTTCACACACAGATTTCACACATCACTTATTTTTAAAAAGTGTTTCTAAGTCCTCTAAAAGCTGGCAAACACCAAAGTGATTTCCTGTCACATCCTTTAAGTCTGTCTTCTATCTTCCCAATGACCCACTTGAGGCATCATAACAGCGGCTATGGATAGAACAAGGCTTACCGTCAATCATCATGTAGATGAAAAATATGGGAAACTCGCACTCGATCCCATCGAAAAGCTGGAGAGAGACAGAGAGAGAAAGGATATTATTGCTTTTCCATCTCAGAAAAAGGGGAGCGGCACAGCGACTTTAAAGCAGCGAATGGCTGAACTTTAGTAGCGCTGAGTACGGAACAGAAGGGCACAGGGAAAATATATAGGAGACGTGACATTGCGGATGACAACTCACAGAACACACAGAGGAATAACATTGCTTCCTTGCAAGGGCATTATATTTCAAGTGATGCTGTTTGTTTTGAGGGGATCATTTGAAGGTCTGAGAAGTCAGAAAGTTACTGTGACAAATAAACAAAGAACACTGAGAGGAGAGCTGGATCTGGAAGTTTATCGGTAACAGGTTTTATTCGTCAAGACTGCAACTAGTCCTTGTATAACAAAAAATAACAATACTGAAACAGAAGAAAAAAGTCATCGAGGGGGTAGTAGTTAATGGGTAACTGCTTCAATGCACAGAGTAGGACACCAGTGACATAGTACAGTGACAATCTCTCCATAAATTCACAGTAAAGATAAACATTTTGTTATTTCCTGGTGAGCTTTGTGGGAAGATAAATAAACACATAAGAAGCAGAGAAGCGCCTTCAAGTGACTTCTTGCTTGCACCCCTCGTTTGTTCGCAATGACTCAGTGTGAACATGAACCGGACGGACCACAACGAGAACTGAAACAAAAGTGTGTTTTGTCCTTGTTCCGAACAAAATCATCCGACCTGCAGGTGTGAGGGTAAGATATTCTTCCAAAAAGATAATTTGGGTTTTTGAAAATGCTCCCAAACCTCCAAATGAGCATTCACTTGCCTCATTTTGATACTCATCAAACCATTCAGTGACCCATGTGTGAAGGCATGTGCATTTGTTCTGTCTCTCCACTAATTTATTCAGGTTTTTAATTCAATTGAACCTCTCCCTCACAAGCACTTTGCAAGTCACAACTGACCGATTGAGTGACTGATCGATACGAGTGAGTGTCTGCGTGAGCGGGCGACCGTCTGGTTGTGTTCAGTCGACAGAACGCAGAGGAATAAAAGGCAGCGTTGGGGTGAATTTTCCGGAACAAACCCTTAAATTGACACGAACGCCATCATTTGTTGGATTATTCTCGGAGTCTTACTCAGCCAGAAATCCTATTGCATCACATGTGTGTGTGTGTAGTGTCACACATTTACACAAACCATCATCTAGTTACAAGTCACATGTAGCTGAGACATTTAAGTGAATCACGGCCTTATTAGTTCCAATAATTCAATCCCATCTTGTTCATGCTCGCCTGAGGAGGATCAACACAAACACAAAGTAGAAACAACGTGATCTCATGCGAAGGCGTAGAAAACCACACGCCACATTTGAGGGATTCCACTTATCATGATAAACAAGTTTTTCACGTGTCATTTCATGGCACGGGGTTATACGTGTGAAACAGCTTTTTCACGTGACATTCATCTGTTGGCAGAAATGGAATATGATTTTTAAAATGTATTTTCTGTCGCGTATAATCACCTCAGAATAAGAATTGTGTTTTCGTTAGCTTACAATGAGCCGTCGACACGCTTGGCACACAGGAGAAGTTACAGTTGGTTGCAATCTGCGATCTTACCGCTAGATGCCGCCAAATCCTGCACTCTGCACATTCAACGCCACGTCGTTACTGTGAAACGGTCGCGGTTATAAACAGGCAACACAACTAGGTTTAATGGCTGTAGTTAGGGTTAGGCAACGCAGATACTTCGTTAGGAAACACATCATAGTTGGGCTTGAAATACTTACGTAAACTAAGTAAAATGTGAACGTGAACAGCGTAAATGTAAACTGTCTTTGTCCCTCATCTTTTTCAAATCCCTCCACACTGATGGAGGATAAAAGAGACAGCATCCGTTTGCAATGACAGATGGCTGTCACACACAAATGTATGTGGGAGCTGCATTCACTGGCACCAAGCAGATACGTATACGTGTAGGCTTAAAACGTGCCTCTTTAAATGTTTAATGTCTGCCCCCTGTGATTATGCAGGAATGTGTGTGTCAAACTGTGTATTTCAGCAGAGATGAGAGGCAATTAGAAGCTATCAGGGGCTGAGAGAGGGATGGCAGAGAGAAAAACGAAAAAGAAGAAAAGAAGGTGCATGAAGAGATACAGAAGCCAAGGCAGTCACCCAGTGAGGCCTGTGCTTTTTGGCCCGTTGAGGCTGTAACCAGGCAGCTGATCCCTGGTGTATTGTGCTTGAGCAGCTCGACTGATTGGTAAAACTGTCTATCACACAGGCTGCTGCTCTCTGTCAATGGTAAACAGACAGGGAGCACAGACATCTGCCCTCTGTGAATTCTCTCTTAAACACCAACAACTTAACTCCCTGTCTTCTGCAGGGAGACCTACCTGTGTCAGACGCTCGCTCGGCATTTCATTACACTGTGTGTTTATGCTCATCATTCAAAGGAGGTCGCATTTTGCTTTTTTTTTGGTCAGGTACTATGTTTCTAATGTTGTTCCACCTCTAAAACTGGCATCATTTCTCACATTCAAGAAATCAGGAGTTTGTTTCAATATTTGTCACTGGAAAAAAATGGTAATCATGTGGTAACATTTACTGCATTGTGTAATTTTACCACCTTTATTATTAATATTTGCACTATTTGCTGACGTGGCAGCAAATAAATTACTGCGAACGGCAGCAGGAGCGATCGGGAGTTCAAGCTATGAAACTTAACTGGCACTGTCTTCCACAATAAATATGCCTGTCTGCTGGAAGAACTGAGGGCAGGAAGGAGCCTGAAGGAACCGAGGCATTAAATACTGTTTGCTAGTTCTCAGCCAGGCGTCAAACTCTGGTTCTGAAACTAAACTTGTATTCTTTCTAACGGACAGCACGGGAGGACGACTCCTCAAAAATAATTCTGATTGTGTAGAAGTCTATAAGAGAATGACCCTAGTTCTCACGTCATTTATTACCTCAGTAAACATTGTAAACATGAGTTCATGGTCTTCTTCAATACATCAGGATGTTCATTTCGTAAATGATGGTCCATTTAGAGTAAAATAGAAGATATGGCAGCGTATGCTTTTGTGATTGAAAGGTCGCTGCCATGGAATTGTCCGTGTTTTCGTCTTACAACTTTTACCCTTTCAGTGTGTTTTCAGGTCATGAAAGGTAACACGGGGTGAGAGCTTGATTTAAGAATGGCCATTCTGTGGCTGAAGAAAGCGAGTTTCAAAGTATTCTAAATGGTTAAGAGTTGGTGGAAGCACTTCCACTGTCTTTGTCCTGTTTTTCTGTTTTTAGCACCAAGGATCCACCTTTCTGCAAATAAAAGAACAGCCAAAAGCAATCTAATTTTCTAAAAGGGATATTGTTTCAAACATTATAGAGAGCGACATAGCAGCCGTGAGAGCCACGCGCAGAAATCTGTTGTGTCCTGCAGAAGTGCAGCACATTAGATAACAGGTCACAGCTGAACTGTATTTTATGTGTAAAGCTACTTGAAAAACAAATACATATTTCCAGGAATATCCTTTGTAAATCATTTCTCAGTGTGTTCTTTGGCAAGGAAACATGTTTCCTTGACAACATGTCTAGGGTGCATTCACACTGAACACTTAAAGCTATCCACTTGTGTGATCTGAACAGGCTTTAGTGTCAGGTACCCACCACTGAGTAGACGTGATGAGACCTCTTGAATGAAAGGTGAAACATCTTCGAGACCAAACAGAAACTCTCCCCCACCACCTCCCTGAGCTCATTCATTCTGAGAGGCTAGTTCTGCAGCTCGTGCAAGCATTTGTTTAGCATTAAGAGTCCCGCTTCTGATTCACTCGTTGTACACTGAGCTGATTCTAAAGTGAATGTGCTGCCATTTCGACGGGATCACGGGGGATTCAGAAAAGGACAATGAACTCACTATCATTCAAACATATATATGCATGAGCACACCCACTGTCGGACTCACTAACACGCACAAACACACTAAGATTGGGGGTGAAATACCTTGAGGATTAAAACACTTGAAATGAGTGAGGCTAAGTCACAGACAGATTTCTGAGCATTATCATACAAGGATAATACCTTTACAGGCTTAAACACTTCAAAAACCTTTCAAATGTCACAGTCTAGCACTTTCAAGTTGAATGTTTTCAGGTTTTAAGCATTGCCAGCCATTAGCACTCTGCCTTTTCCTCTGCATTAACAAGTGGTTGACTGAAATAACCTCGAGGTGCATCTTTAAACATTATATTGTTCTTTAACTCTTCATCTGATTGGGAAACCTTGGGGTCTCAGTGTGCATGCAGTGCTGTAAGTCTCCACGACCTGGAGTCCAGCTTTTGTCACAGTGGACAACAATATTTCAACTCTATCTGTGAAGTTGGTGGTGGAGCAGCTCATTCCCTGCAATTGAAAGACAGACGGCTTCCTTTATTCTCTAGTGGGGTTCCCCAGGGCTATATGCTGGATCCTTCACTGTTTTTTTATCTACCAATCTCTTTGAGACATATTCTCCACAGATGTAATATTTATTTCAACTGCTATGCTAATGACAGTCAGCTGTACGTCTTGCTAGAACTGGGGAGAATGAGTAACATTTTGTGTTTGCGTCTGTCTGATATGATAAAATGTAAGAATTGCTTCTCAACAATCCAGGTCTGGCAGGCCTATTGTCTCAAATTAAAATTTGGAAGAATTTGCTAGGACAACCAGATAAGAAAAATCTGTGAAATATAGCACAGATAAATAGAAAGAAAAATAATAATATGCTTTTAGGTTTCCCACCGGCACCAACCTTCATTTCAGCAGGTTTGTAGAAGCGGCGATCCTTGTCTTCGTTAGCGGTGCGGTAGCCATCACGGAGGAAACGCTTGAAGCCGTATTTGCCACGCAGCTTGCGGACAATCTTGTCCAGTGTCTGACTGTAGAGGGCATCGTCATCTACTGCAAAGGCAGGATAGCTGATGGTTGGAAGCAAGGCTGCATCTGTGTTCTGCCCGGGAGAGAAGATTGAACACAAACACCTGAAATGAAATACTGTTCCACAATGTTTTTTTATTATTTTTAATTTCAGCGAGAGTTACTTCAAGACAAACGTTTTTATACGACAAATTTATATGGCCATAATAATCAGCTTATACCATTTAGCACATACATCTTTGTGTTCTTAAGGGTTCTATACTGTGTATGCCTTTAACAGAGAGAATTCTTCTGGTTATGAACAAAACTCTACAGCAGCCTTATTTTCTATCAAGGACTGTCTGAATTAGAGCAATCGTTAGGGATGAATATTGTTGTTAGGCTTGACAAACCATGATGACTGGGTATCTAATGCTTGTATATGGTTTACTCCATTAAGCAGTAAAAACGAAAGCTATTAGGGCCCATCCTCGCATGCAAACAGCTATGAATATTTAAGGGTTATTAATAGACGGCAGATCTTTCAGAAATAAAAGACTTGCTTTCCCTATTCCGTGTGAACTCAACCAGCTACGAGACTAGATTTCGGTGCAAAATATAGTCGACCGTTTGATGCTTCTGTTACGTTTTGCGTCGTAATCCTTTTTTAACTTCTACACATCTCTCCGACTTCTTGTTACAACTCCAATTTACATGTTAACATCCTCGGCAGCTGCAGCTGAAATGGGGTATCAGCTTGCAGAACGCATTCAGTGCAGGTATTGAATTTAATATTGAATTCCATTCTCTTGCCATAGTGTACGCGATACTCATATGATATTTATAATTTGGTTAGCTTGACATAATCCTGTCCGTCTCTCGCTCCCTACTGCACTCCGTCCTTGCAGCTCCTTAACGTTTATCCGATGCAGCTGTAATGCCCCTCTCGTTGTCTAATTACACTCATTTCCTCGCAAGCTGACTGCGAGCTATTCCGCCCGACACGTTCAGCACACACAAAAAGAGATGTGATCATGTAAGTGTCTGCAAGCGGTGGAGTGTAGAGAAGGGAATGGCTTTGCTCTTCCTTTTTCTCTACGTACCACTTATTTTTTTTCTTGCCCCCCCCCCCCTGCTTGCTTGCTTTTTAAACTTTACCTCCCTCCAGCTCTGCAGCCACCTGTCGCTTTCCCAATTTCTTATCAAGGTTGAACCATCAACAGCACAGTTACAGCCAGCGTAATGACTGCACCACGAGGGACATTTTTGAATTACAGACATCCACTCACATACCGACGAGAGTATCGGTTGGTTTTAGTAGTTGCATAGATGGACTCACATGTGAGCGAGACTCTCGGGGCAGTAAGGAGGACAGGGTCTGCCTGTTCCTGTTGTGGGCGTCCAGATCCACGAATATCACCGACCACGAGCAGCCCTGCGGAGCAAAACACATCGGCAGAGAGCATCACGGTCACGGCTGAACTATTTACTCATAACAGGTACACCAACAGCACACATAAACATGCAGGAGGATGGATAACAAGTCCTCCGTCATTTACCCCCCCACCGAGAAAAAAGGCTGAAATTAATCACTTCAATCACACCTCCGCACATAAAAACACACTCTTTTGCTGTAAAACTAGGCGGATATATTTGGGTTGTTCATGTTTTTCAAGTACAGTGTGGGAGTGCTTGAACAACAGTGAGTCAAGAGTCACCCAATCACTTCAAAAGCCCCCACGTACAAAACAGAAGTGCTGCTACTCCAATGCAGTCTGTCCATCCAGTGCACTTAAACACCCCTGGGCGAGAGAGGAGGGGCAGTTTTTATGTTTTTACTTTGTAAGGGAAGTGATCAAACCTCTCTGGCTCTAAAAAACAAAAAAAGCCGGTCCAGTCCACTTCATCCATCCACCAGCAGCGCTTACATAAAACCGACTGAGCCACTCCTGCAACCTGCTAAGCAGTTTCTCATGTAAGTCGAATGCATTATGTATGAATCTTGCCAGAGTCTACTTTTCTTTCCTCTAAAAAAACAGATCCAGCCAAGGCTTTTAGTCAAATCAGCAAGCTTTCCTGTCGTAATTTGCATAGTGCAGTGGATTGCTGGCCACCGCTGTAGGCAGCTGTGCGACAAGTTCAGGGAAATGGCCCTCTCAGGGAAAACTTCTCTGGTGTTACAGCAGCAGAGTGTAAGAAAGCCGAGCATGTAAGGTGAGGGATTTTATCTTGGATGTGTGCCCTTTTGACAGGGGTTGTCTTTTGGTGGGCTAACATTTTCTTTTGAATGAAAACTGAGTCGTCCAAGCTGTATTTTAAAATGCAATGGATTTGTTTTGGTTTGTTTGCTTCTCTTAGTTGCTTTGGGCCGTACAACAAACGCCGAAACAAAACAGTTTTTAAATTATGAGCCTGAAAAATGACTTAAATATGTATATGGAAAATAAATAATTAAAAAGACAAATGATAGAATGGTCATGTATAAATATCAGGTTTTTCTACAGACCATTGCTGACCAAGATCAATCTGGACACTTACCCCTAAACCCCCAGTGATTCGATAACAGAGGTCAATGTCCACAGCTGTGTCCTTTTTGAACCATTATTACCACTGCCTCAGTGCACTTACCCTATTACAGTTTCTTTTATCTCAAGAAAATAAATCAAAAACAAAATATCCTATTCATCAAATATACCATGGAATGAGATGAAATATTTCATACTGACAACAGTTTAAAATGTTGTGAAAACGTTCTATTTTTATATCTTTTCATTATTTCACTTTTTTTCACTCTAATATCCCACAATTCAACTTACCTATTCCAAATTCCCTCCATCATGAACATGTATAATGACCGTATAATACGAGTTGATTAAAGGCCACCATAATTCTATGCAAGAAAACCTTCAATGTCCCTGCTATTATTGCGGGTTGCTAATAAACGTTGACAGGATGTAGATTGTATAAAACCCCTTTGAAAGACCATAATGTACATCCACCTGACATGGCTTTCTGAGCATTGATGTGCGTGATTCAATGCAAAGATTAAAGTCAGCACAGAAAAGTAACCTCTCTTCCACACAAGCACAGGGAACCCCCCCCCCCCCCCCAAAATAAACGATTGCTGGATTGATTTAGGTGTGTGTCCGCTTCCACCACATCCCTGCTCTTGACTGGGTGTGAATTGGGTGACAATCCCGAGATAGAAAGCGGAAGCTGTTAGGATTTGATTGTCCAGCCGTGTGTACACAGCTCTGTGGATTGAATGACCGGCTTTAGAGTGGAGGGATCCTCCTCGTGGCGACATAACTTTTATCTGCAGAGTTCAATTTGTCACACCGAGAAGCTGCTATCTTTTGCATCCGTTTGCGTGACTCGGAGGGATCGTGAAAAAAAAATAAAAAATCTAAAGTTTAACTAACTGAGGACATTGTGTCTCCATTCATCTAGTACAAAGGCTAAATGTGACACACACCCACTAGAGTCTGCAGCCGGTGTAAAATGTACTGGATGTTCCGGTTAAAGAGGCTGAGGGAGTTACATCTGGCGTTGGACGGATGAGAGCCAGCTGGGAAATCAAGATTGATAGAGATCGTTAATAATCAACTGGCCGGTTTGTAGCACTTCCAATCCCATAGTGGGACAAGAGACTGGATGAGACGCTTGCACCCACACTTACAGAGGCACCACGCAGCATGGGTCATACATCAGCTACCTCTATGAATTGATTTTTTTTCATCAGGCTGAGCTTGATGACAAAATCCATTTCCAGGCACAGTTAACCCCCGTCATTTTGTAGCTGATCGGAGGAGAAAAATGAACAGAGACTTCAATATACACTCATCCCGACAGCCTCACGCGTTGATCAAAAAAATACTCATTTGCAGTAGATTGCCGGAGAAGCCGTCGCTGGCTAAAACCCAAGTGGAAGAACAGAAGAAGAGAATAGGCTTGCCACAGTTAGTGCAGGGCTTCCGTTTCCAATCCATTAGCAGATGTAATGAATGTCCCTGCTTTCCTTTCCACAACACAGGCAAGAAATAAGAGAGACGTATTCACGAATGGACACTGTGAGGGAGATTCGGAGAGAAACCAGGAACAAACATGTGGCCATTGATCAAAGTCTGCTGAGCCACACACAAACATATTAGATGAATCTGCTGATGGTGAAACGTCCACTTAGTCCGGCCGTCGATGACAGCAGCACTCATCAAGCCGATGTACTTTTAACTTCGGCTACGCAGGCTGCAAACAACGAGCATATCTCGCTGATGAAGGGAGCTTTGGTGGGCCTCTGCAGATCTGATTTGGAGAATACGCTGTCCATCTATTAATGCCATCTTGTGCCTTGTGACACGATAAGCCAAGACTCAGATACACGAGTCTCTTGGGATTCGCATGAGGAGGAGGACATTATTCAAATACCTGGTTTCCAAACAGGTTGAATCCATTGATGGCCTCCAGAGCAGCTTTAGCCAAGCCCACAGAGCTGCAAAGACAAGAAACACGGAGAATCACATGACACATAATGAGCTCATTTCACTGGCATTGATGCACCATTGGGCAGATGTGAAAGAATACAGGCCTGAGTGATATGGCCCAAAATCTTGGACCCTGAGAAAAGTCATTTCATATTTCGACAACCATATATATCACAATATAGCACGCTTTCTGGTAATTCAATAAATAAAAGGTCTATATGAAATAACCATGAAATGGTTTTGTATACCCCTGTGTGAATTTAGTACTTGACAAATAAAAAGTATTTTCCCATTCAATTTAGAACTTGAGTGCCAAAACGAACAAAAACATTTCAAGTGAAATTATAGAGAAAAAATGATTTCAGAATAGTTTGATTTAAACTACACTTGGGTATTCCCATAAGCAGACTTCTGTTAAATTCTAATTTTCATAGACATTTGTTTCTTATGATCCATTTTGACGACATAATTTCGTCTCATGACATATCCATATGATTCCACTGAAAGATGATAAATTATCATCCTGAATTAATCGCCCAGCCCGAAAACAATATTTCACTTTTTTTCATTTTTGCATAAAAGTGACAAAAATTCATTCAGAATCGCACTTGAATCATAAACTGCTATCGGTTAGGACTCAATAGAGCTTAAGGGTCCTGAGATTATGGTCCACTGTAGATAATGGATCTCTTTAATATAAACCTTATCCTGTATTTCACACTGGCTGGCTGCTGTGATTGCAATGCAGACACAGCGTGAATCAATTTTTCTGTCGTTCCGTTTCCCTTTCTGCCCGGCCACGATCTCCCTGGAAAAGAAGAGGAGGACGACAAAAATTGCAACGGGAACTTGGCGATGACTGGCGGTAGCTCTGCTGATGTGACAAAACGGGCTCAATACCATTAGTGAGGCCTGAATAGATAATACAGAGGATGGCTGGCTAATTCAGCCTGGAACAGAGCTCTGCTGAGACTCGTAATACGGACAGTTCTGGTCGGGACTCGCACAGAGGCAAAGGAGACGTGACGCTTTCAGGGGGGAAACGGGAGGTTAGAAAAGGGATAGCAGGAAACAGGCCCAAAGAAGCAACATGATGCAACCGTTTCAGTTGACAGTTGGAGATAAAGATTTTGCACAGCAGCTCATAGCTCAGTTGAGGTCGTAAGGGGTTAATTGCTTCATATGTGAGTCAGTGGACGGCCACTCGCATCAATATAAGGCCGCCGTATCTTAATGTTTCACACTTTGGTCAAGTGATGACAACTGAATCATCTTCACGACAACTGAGCGAACTCCAGCGAATAACGAGCACCAGAAAAAAGCTGTTAAAAAGATTTTCATTTTGAAGGTGTTTTTTTTTTGGTGTCAGTTTGTAAACTGATGTTTTAGATTTGCTGCTGTTAAATGCCGCCCCCATTTACTTCAATGTAATAAAACTTCTCTCAGTTTTTTGATTCACCGTTCACCGTGGAGGCATGTGAGAAAAGTTTTCTTCAAGAGTTCAAGGTAACGCAGGGTGTTTAGTTTATAAAACAAATGGACATTTTGTCAATGAATTCCTTTATTAAGGCCTTAAGACTAGATTCTGACACAGCGCACCTCTAAAAGACAAGACAATTTCTCATGTATTAACAGTTTAACTGAATCGGTGCTTTAGTTGTCAACATCGTTTAGTCATCATTTAGTAATCAAATGACTAAAAGCCAAATTAACCAAATTAACCAAATAAACCAAATAAACCGTGGACCTTTGGAGCCCCTGGAGATCCAGGGTCCTCAGGCAGTTCCCCGGTGGATAAACCACTATTAACTGGCTATGAAATACAAGCACCCATATATATATATATAAATATATACTAATAACATACAGTACAGCAGTATTCACACGATTCATGTATATAAATGTAAAAACTCACTATCATGACTGATAGATGTTCATGAGAATAATGTAATTTAAAAAAAAACAGCTTCTTACATTATTAGACATGCCACTCTAAATAAAACACTCCGGTCGAGCCGTTTGACTGGGTGTGAGGATAAACACGAGGCAGAGGCAATCATTTGATTTGATATGGACAAATGAACACATCCTTCGCCGTTCATTTCCACCGAGCCTCTTCTGCTGCCCACCGGCACTCCGGGACGAGAGATGACTGCTCAATTTGATCGTTTACACAGATCTTGTTGACACAGAACTATGTTGAATCTGCCCCCGCCGCAGTTCACGCATACGGCACGTTAATTGGCATTGCGGCAAACGGCATGTATTAGCCGGCTCACTAATTGTGGAAATCCAAAGCATGACCTCGAGGGGAGGAAGCAGAAGAAGCACGAGACACAGGGCTCCTTCACTACATCGAGTGTGTTATCTTTTCTTGAAGATATCTTGGCAAGCTGCTGCCAGTAGCCTTGGATTGTTGGAGGAAGAAAAATAAAAACAGGCTCCTCAAGAGATAAGATGGCAGAAATTGAGGATCTTTATCAAGACACTGCGGGAGGAGAGTTCCATGATAAATCAGCGAGGTGCACGTAAGGAAAAGTCTGCGATACCTGAGTCGGACAGTGCTGGTGTTCAAACATGTGGTCCAAAGTCCGTATCTTCATAGCAGTTAATAGTTCAGTCGGTCCATTACGTTCTTCCTCAATGAAGATTGTTTAGCTCTCTGATTTATGTTGTGTCACTGCCAAAGTGTGTTCATTTGACATTTCATTTGGAAATATGCTTTAAAACTGACACGCTGACCCCAAACACACCGTATCAGATGACGTAGGCGTATCTCCCCTTTTTTTAATATGTCACTGCTACAACAGCTTGGTGCGCTTCCCTAAATTGGCCAAAAGAATGTATTTGTGCTGTGGTTAAGTTGCAGATTTCCACCTTAACTGTAATAGTGTGTGTTTCAGTCTTATTCCTGACTTTCTGTAGGCACGGCAACATCCCTCGTTCTGTAGAATGAAACGCATCTCTGTTGCAACTTGGATTGACAAGATGACAGTTTTGTTTCTCTTGATTATTGCTCACGATCTAGAAACGGTCTCCAATGACTCCTTCAGGAATTTATTTCACAGATTAAATTGACAGAAGTCCGCTTCAATAAAATATATAAAATAATAATAATATCCACCAGTAAAATGAAGACCAAAGAAAAGCTGATAAAAGGTTGTTTGTTGTACAACAAATATTTGAGTCATATAATCCTTGTTTTTAAAGCAAGCATTCAAAATTCAAATGACATGCACTTCAAAGCACATTTCTTCTCTGCTGATAATGTGAAGAGTTACAAAAACATCAACATGTAATGGTAGCTATATGCTCTGGTTTTGCAAATGCTTAATTTCAATAGAAATACAATTGAAACAAGCAAAAGAGCCCACTGCTGTGTCCCGTGTGGCCTCTGAACACAAGCCTGCTGGAAACGTCAGACATGGCTAAAGACAGTGGAACGGACAAATATCTCATCAATCATATCAGCTGTAAGGCCAGAGGATCACGCCACTATCACTGCTTGCATCACTGCGCTTTCATACGTGTATAACTTCCTCTGTTTCTCCCCAATTCTGTTCATCCCTTCACCTTTTATCTCACACCGTTCCTTTCTTCCTTCCTTCACATCCCTCTTCCCTCCATCCCAGCTGAAGGCACTATGACATCATTACACCACAGGCAAGGCGCAGATATTCCGGCAGTTAGTAGTCCCCCGCGCTCTTGTTGCTGACGGTTTACTTCGGTACATTTTTGTGGAAAGTTTCAACCGTGAACACACACACACCCACCCACTCTGCACTGGCACGAGCAACGGAATTCAACAAAATGCTAAAATGCAAACTGTGGAATTTACAGCATCACAGTGACTCGGTACACAATGAAATCTAAATTGGGAATCCATTTTTGCCACAGGGTACTTCTCAGAGGCACTGGGGAGAAAATAAAACCGTGGGTCAGTCCCACTCCTTGTGGCTTTTCTGTTGACGTCGGTATACATTGATTGACGTTCAACTACGCCGACACAGCTGGCAGGCAGCGATACGGAGAACAGCGGTAAAGTACTGTACAAATCAGAATCGTGTTTACCGAGTCTGGATGTCAGCATTTACCCGAGTCACTTGGTAACAACCTGTAAATGCTCACAGTCGAACACTGCCAAGTGCTTGTATTCATGCATGTTCTTTGTGTGTTGCTCAGCTTGTGACTGACCTGGAATGTAGCTCAGTGCTGCCGTTGTTGTATTTGCTGCCTCTCTCCCACATGCCGTAGTCAGGCACCCTGTAGGCTCTTTCCACACAGAACACCAGGTTCTGGATGAAGGAGACCTGCACACAAAAAAAACCACATCAAACACATGCACTCAAGCATGCGGTATCACACACACACACACACACGTGCACTCACAGGTCCAGGGCTGCAGACTGTCGACACGTTTCCATATTGAGACACGCGATAATTTCAGCTGCAGCTACACAGGCACTCTCACATCCTTACTCTCACTTACATACGTACACAGTAATGAGAGACCTCTGGTATTGATCTGGAGCGAGGTGTGGAACTCTCCCGCTCATTATGGGGGTTAGACAAGTGGTGAAGAAAGCTGATTCCTCATCAAAGATCAAGGTGTAAGTGAGGCAGCATGTGAATGTCTGCTGCCCGTGACGCGACACCGAATGGACACAGACCAAAACATCCATTTATGGCACAAGTTTGATTGTCAGCGCATCGCTCTTTTATTACAGGCTCTAAAAACTCATCCGCAGCGTCCTTGACTGAATCAGAAAACACAAAACGGTGGCCCAGTGGTTTTAAAGTCGCAATTAGGAGAAGGACCCGGTGTCCATGAGAGACATGTCGAAATCAATGTGCACGTCTAGAAATAAACTAAAAGGGAGAGGCATACAATGTGTGATGACTTAAAGGCCTTGAATCATTAAAAAGAGTGAGTGCGCACTTGACTGATGGGAGATTTAATCTAAAATGACAAAGTTGGGGGGGGGGGGGGGGGGGGAGAGAGAGAGATACAACCTGTGTGGGACTTAACTAGGCCAGTCTGTGAAGGAGGGCAGGGAACGGGGGAGCGAAGCAGTCGAGCCAGGGAAAGAGAGAAAGGTTCGCTGCCTCTCTTTTTTTCCGGGCTTTTATGAGTGGAGTGATTAACGAGGGGAACTGTTCAGTATCTTAATGGTATCTTAATGAATGTTACTGCCCACTGGCCAAACAAGACTCTCCGTCTCCCTGCCGCCAGACGACAGTCCCTGCCAGTTCCGCCTTGTTTTATTTTTGGTGGTGGTGGTTTGGGCACAGGGGAACGATTGCAAAATAATACTACGTGTGCTGCTGCTTCTGCCAGCAGCACTCACACAGTGGGGGGAAAAAAACGATGCATACACCTGTATTATGTGGGGGGAACAAAATACAGGCTGTGATACACACTAGGCTAATGAGATGCTCCATTTCATGCTGCACGAGACTGAAAATGGCATCTGGAAGGAGGTCGATAGTGCATCTTCTCAGAGGACACGCAGCAGCCTTTTCTATACCACCTACGTCAAGGAAAGAAAAAAAAAATACTGCAATGCAGCTTCCAGCTCAGTCAAGTAAACGCCAGTGGACTTCACAAGCTGTGACAGCTGACAGCAAACTAATAAACGATGCCGTAACTGTGTGATTCATCCAAATGGAACACTTTTCCACAAGCGTTGGGTGAGAACACAAGGCCCTTTTGCTCACTAGACCGGATGTTAGTTGATAGAAGGATGGCAGGGGGGGGGGGGGGGGGAAACGCCTCAATTTGAATTATGCAATCTAATAAGCAGTGTTTAAACATGCAAATTCAGAGACAGGACTGCCCTCGTAATAAAAGTAGCATTCTCAATTTGATTGCCATCAGAAGCGAGACAAGGAGGGTTTTTCTGTAAACAAAATGAAGACTGCACGCACTAATTGGTTAGTGGCAAAATGTTTGACTCAGTCTTTACTTTCTTAAGATAAGCCCAATCTAGTAAACAAACAGATTTCTTTACCAGCGGCACAAATGTCCCCGCTCCGTGGCGGTAAGTAAAGCTGTGAATGAGCGGACGATAAAAACTAACAGAATTAATGAAGTTCCAACTGCTCCTCGGGGCCGCACAATAAACAGCACAGTGTGTAAACTTAACGACCAAGTTGCCCTGTTGTTTTGTTCAGAGACAAACATGAAGAAGACAAAAACAGACACCGGACAGATACATCAAACTCTGGGGAAAAGCATTCAAAGCCTTTCGGTAATGGCCTGGGTTGGCGCGCTGCCAAATAGGACGTTACCGGTTCGATTCCCAGGAGGACGTTTAAGCCGCCGCAATGAAATCATCTAAACGTTTCCCTGTTGAAAGTCAATTGAGCGGCTCAGCAAAAAACATAAATGTGAACGGGGCTATAAAAGTGAGATACTGTCCCCTGATCCTGCATTTGTGTCGGCTCCAGGATATCTGCAGGGGATTTAGGGTGCAGCTAACTGCCTTCAGAAATCCCTCGCTCTTACTTTAAAGCATCTGGTCGGACTTTCAGGAGGAAGCATCGCACAATTAAAGACTCACGAATCGCATTAGGTCCCACAATTTGTTTTATAATACATTTCAGTGTGGTACAATTTTCCCAATAGGAATTTTCACGAGCTAGCGCACACACTCATGAAGTGCAAAAACATGGTTCTCGTAAATGTCAGAATGCAGTTTAGAGACGCTTCAAAATATGTTGATTATAAGGATGATGTATACGGTATTTATTTTGGATCGGCAGTACTCGGAGATATTTGCTGTCGCGTCATGTACAGAGGAAGAAGACTACAGGTCTGCTGATATGCCAGCAGCTCTGTGTCGCTGCACTTAATACTGGCCATCGGTGTATTGATGTTTAGTAGTAATGTTTACCACTTTCATCTTCTCAATGCTGACATTTGCACAGTACAGCTGATGATAATGGGAATGTAATTAATGAATGTTTTGCAGAGCGGTCATAAAACAAAGTATTGGACAAACGAATGGCAGATCACCAAAGCGAGTCATCCTATTGGGACCACGATTGTCTTCATGACAATCCGCAAAATAGTTGTTGAGATATTTCAGTCAAGATCAAAGTGGTGGACCGAGCGAGAGACAGACATTGCCGTTCCTAGAGCACACAGTAGCATGGACCAAAATACTGTCGGTGGTTATTGTATGTGCAGTTTAAGCTCTTTCACTCATTTGAAAAATCTCTCATGTATAAATCAAAAAATTCAAATATTGACGGCAGCATTCTGTTTCATGTATAATTACCGTTGGAAGAAGAGACGTAAACTGTTTGGGACTCAAGCCGGACACTGATTGCTGCTCGCAGATGAGCCAAAGAATATCAAAGCAATAGGCAGGACGGGGCGTAAATCCCCGGTGTCCAGCATCGATTACCTCGGCAGTCATTTTAGCACCTTGTTTACCTCATCGGTGTTGTAAATGATTTGCAGACCGGAGCAGATCATCTCCACCAGGTACAGCAGAAACAGGGAAACGGCATCGATCTGCAGCAATGACAAAGGGAAGGACAGAGTGGATAAGACACCGTCAAAAAAAACAAAAAAACATCACTGTCATTTGTACAGGACTCGTCAATACGGGTGTCTTTGACTTCCGACAGTGTAGAGACTGAGGCGTGAGCTTTATATGAGCTATTAGGCCTTTGGCATTGGGTTGGTATCATCAATCACGCAATTTACTTCAGTTTGCAAAGTTGTCGGAGAATAAATCACAACCAAGGCTTAAGCGTGTATACAGTAAGTGTTTAACAAATACACAGCTCTGATGATTTGTGACGTTTTCTTCGTCACAACATTATAATTCAGATTTTCTATTCAGCTCTCACGAGAAAGGAAGTCTCCATCCAAACCGTACACACCAATTTCACCTGTCAACACCATTGACAGAAGAATAAGCGGTTTCAGTCTCCATTTAATGCACATCCACCTCTGAGGACAAGTCAATTGTCCAACCGTACATGCATAACATACGGCTCAGTTTCATCCCTGACCACAACCAGTGAAATAATTGACATTTTTTATGTGATCAGAGATACAATACACGAGTAATGCGGTGGGATTTTACTCTCCGGTCTTTACAACATGCAATAAAAACGTGTCTCTTCAGCCTTAAGAAGCTCCTCGCCTGTTCAGATGTCATCATTCCATCTGGATATTTCCCAAACGCACACAATGCGCACATTGCGGAAAAAAAAACACATTTTCATTTCGGTCTTTCCACTGAGGGTTTGCCTCATTTCTGCACTTGTCTGCTCGCTGGCTGACCTGCAGGTGGTGGTAGTCGCTGTAGGAGTGCACCTCATCGCCGGTGACTACGTTGAACACTGAGTGCAGACACTTGGAGGGGCTGGGGTCCTGTTTGAACTGCTCCACCTGAGGGAGAGAGACACACGGAGAGCGAGAGGACAGGATGAAAGAGAGAGGGTCAAGGGTCAGCACGGAGAGGGGGAGACAGTCATTTCCTCACAAGAGGTACAGTGCACCACAGTAGCAGCCTTGAACACATTCAATGACACATAATTAGTAACCTTGCGTATTGAGTTAATGCATGGTAATTCACTGTCATGGTAACACCTGCTGTGCTTCAATGGGAGTTTTGTTTATGGTTGTATACTGAGGCGATTTCCTCGTCCACGTTTTTACATCTAACCATTAAACCTCGATTGGGACTTCAACTCCTTTCAACAGACTTGCTCTGTCCTTCACTTACAATGGATTCATATTTTTTTGCTCCTCATCTTTAAAAGGAGACCAGAATGCATATATCAGCCTCATGGTTGAGGAGTTATTACGTATTCATGCTGGCTGTGCCATTGTTGGCATCTTCGTTTCCGAGGGAATCGGCTCGGGGATATGTTGAGGGTATCTACGCGACAATTTTCTGAGAAACAATGTATTGAACGATACAAAAATCCCTCTCAATCATCACTTGTGACCCGTTAGAAGTGTGTGGCGCTGTGTGTATCTGCAGAGACACTGCCCTATGCCTGGATTTTCTCTTTTCGTCGTATTTTGCTGTGCACTGAGGATTTGAAGCCCCACGTGGGGGAATAACCCCCAAGGGTGTGCAGCCCGTTCCCATTCCCAGGTCAAACACCGGCGCTTTGCCCAGCCCCCTGCGCTGCACTCATTCAAAACCCGGCACCTTCCCACATGTTAGTGAAGAGCTGCGGATGTGTTTATTTGTGCCAGTCCCTCTCGTTATTCAATCTCTTGCTCTCTCGACCACCGCTGCTCTCTTTCTCTCACAATTTTGAACGCTTTATTTGCAAACAGCAACCGACAATATGACGACATGCTATGCCTTTAAGGCCATGTTCAACTCCCCACAATGCAGGACTACATCAATCCATACACACTGCAGTGACACATATCATCTGTTGTTTCTCAGATAAAATAAACTGGAACCGTCAATATGATATATACTGTACAACACAGCACAGTCTGCTCCCAAACTGATAAGGGGTCAGATTTAGGGGCGACCAAACTACCACTTGGTTTACGACACAAAACACATTAAAAAAACCAGAACAAGGTGGTTGTCGTGTTTTGTGTTGAGTGAATTGTTTCTGGCTCCGTGTGTGTGTGTGTGTGTGTGTGTGTGTGTGTGTGTGCTGCATCGACTGCACCCCCAAATTACAGCTGGGCCACCAGTCGCGTCGTGCAGTTATAAATAATTGGCCCTTTGTCCCATTTTTACCTCATTTGTGTCTCCCCTCTCCCTGCTCTCTCCATCATCGAGCCCCAACTCGCTGTCTCCATTTTTCTCTTTCTACCTCCCTCGCCTCACTTCCACCTATCTTCTCTCATTACTTTCTATTATTCACTCTCTCTTTTTCTTTGTTACACCCCGTGCTGTCTGTGTATCTTTATCTCTTTTCTACCTCTGGCCACCTTTTTCTCTCTCTCGCTCTCTTTCTCTCCTCGTCAGGTCAGAGTGGAGACCCTCAATCCCACTTTTGCTCAAACTGCTCCACTTCCTGCCATCCCACGGCATGTGTGTGCGTGTGTACGTGTGCGTGTGTGTGCGTGTGTGGTGCATGTGTGATAGTGAGGGAAGAGCTACCTCTGTAAGCAGCTGACGACAGGTACTGCTGTTTCTGTTTGTATTAACACTATTTCTGTGTAGAGATCTCTCTGATTCCCACTCAAGCAGAGCCACGGTGTCAAGTGGCTCTTCCCTCGGGATATTCTGAGAGGCCCCAGATCTTGTTTATTGTTTCAAGTGCTGCAATGCGCCAATATGAGCTTCAAATTAGTGAAACACTTCAACTTCTGCTGCTCAATTCCGGCGATAGGAAATTGTACAAGTCCGCCTTCATGCATTTATTTTACATCTATTGCCACCAAAAAAAACAACCTTGCATCTCGTTAAACCAGGGATTCCCAAAGTGGGGTGCGCGCAACCCTGGGGGTGCGCGAGCTGCCTCTAGGGGGTGCGCGAGAGGAAAAGTGTAATGGCGGTCTGATGGTGTAATAATATTAAATATTTAAAAAAAAATGTAATTTTAATTTAAAAACTGTCAGGTGGGACATCTGAAGCTATCAGTCGTAAAAGAGGAGAGGGACAGAGAGAGAGAGAGGAATCGGAGGCGAGGGGAACAGAGAGGTGCGTTGGGGAGAGACCGGGAGAAGAAATCTAACGGGAGGAAGATGAGACGGAGGAGACCGAAAAGGAGGAAGGGATAGCACAGACAAATCGGGAGCACATCGGCCCATCGCGGAGTCAAGGTGAAAAAAGAGGAAACGAGGGTGAGCATCAGACTGGGAAAAAAAAGAGGGAAAATGATGAAAAGTATCTGTGTCTGGACTTCACTTGGATTGGCAACGCAGATTCCCCAAAGCCACAGTGCGTGGTGTGCAGTGAGGTTCTGGCTAACAGTCTGAAGCTCTTATTTACGTCGCCATCTGAACACCAAGCATGCCAGTGCAAGTCAAAAGCCCATTACATAGTTTATATCGAAATTGGAGGAGTTACAAAACAGCCAAAAACAACTGCAGTCTCATTCATGTTGGGTCTATAAATGACGCACTACGGGCTTCATATCTGGTTACAGAATAGCGAGAAAGGGGCTACCGCACACAATCGCCGAAGATGTGAGCTTGCCAGCTGCCAGAGAGATGGTGGAATGTATGATTGGGGAGAAAGAAGCAAAAAAGTTGTGCATGATCCCGGTGTCCAACAACACTGTGTCGCGCCGCATCGATGCTTTGTCCGAAGACATCCTGGCTACATTAGTCGCTCATTAATTGTAAATTAAATGTGATAATCTGCCTCTGAGCCTGTGCGTGTGTCCTCGCATCCGTATTGCTCTTTAAAAGTGACGCCTTGTGTAACTGAAAGCTATTGAAACTTTGTTGCAGTGTTTCAGGGCGTTTTCACACCTTCAGTTCGTTTGCTTTGTTGCACTTGCTCCTTTGTTCGGTTTGTGTTCACACTGCAACATTTAACAGCGGACTAAATCTTGTAAACAAATGCCACGCGCGAGCAAACTGTTCTCTCATTGGTCCGATTCTTATGCGGCTATGAAGGCTTAAAAGGCTCTGTTGCTTCTTTTTTTTTAATTATTATTAAGGGGGGGGGTGCGCGAACTCGGTCGGGATGTAGAAGGGGGTGCGCGGCCTAAAAAGTTTGGGAACCGCTGCGTTAAACCAATAACCAGGCCATTCCTTGTCCTTTCTGGACGCAAAAGAGAGACATTTGATGTTTCAAAACAACTCATGGTAAAGAGATGAAGTACAGCAGTACTTCAGGAATGTCATCGTGTTTTCAATGAAATGTATTTTGTGAAATGTTGTTGTGTTTTGTGAATGTCTTGTTTTGTGAAATGTTGTTTTGTTTTGACCCTCAGGGCTACCATACTTTTACACTTAAAGTTAATGTTAAAAAAAAAGTAAGTGAATGCAAAATAGAGGAATCTAAACCAAAGCTGAAACTGTTTTTTAGGTGTTCATTTTGTAGGTTTGTTCCTACTCTGGCTGTTCAGGGTGATCAATAAGGTTAACATATTAAAATAATATGGAATTGTTTGCTTAATATGTCAGAATACAGGGTCAATAACAAGGTTTCTCTTTTGAGTAAATTGCACAATTCCCCACATGCTACAGAGCATCATTTCTCAAAAACAGAAAGCTGAATTACAATAAATTAATAATTTAACATGAACAAGATAAAATGGTTAGAATACATATATTATTAAAACCCAAATTACGAAAATATATTCAAATCAAGCAAGATGATGGCACTGAATCTTATGTCACCGCAACTTATCAAGGAGTCAAATGTGTTTAGATGCACAGGTGGGAACAGGAATCCTTCCTCTGGCCCTTGAAGTTGTCAGATTTAAAAACATCCAGGACGACAACATGTTGTGTGAATTATTCGAATTCGGAGAGGTTGATAATGAATCGCATTTCCGACCAAAAGTTGAAATATTTTTGTCCCCTTCGGAGCAATGCAACAAGCAGTAAACAAAGCGAGAGAAAATTGTCCCTAAACAACACCCAACACACTGTAGCCAGACTGCGGGGCCCAGCTGTTGTGTTTGCTCTGTGATATTTGCCCAGCAGTGGCCCTGTGTCACGTCTCCATTAAAAATGCCATGTTCTTGGTAAGTGCTGGAGACGGGGCCGCAACGAACGCTGCTCTGTGTAATTAACTGTGTAAACGCAGCTTTGTAATTAAGACACTGGAAAGCTCTCCCCTAAATTAGGTCGTCAAGGTCGAGGCAGGATGAAACAGAATGGCTTTCAATGGCACACGCACGTACACACGCACGTACACACGCACGTACACACGCAGGCACGAACACAGGGACACGGCCAGCTGCTGGATTTAAAAATGTCGTTGGAGAGGAATAGAAAACAGCCTGCAAACAAAGGCCACATCTGGTTCTGCGTTTGGTTACGTAAAATGGCCATTTTCCATTCACAGCCTGCTCATGCGCATGCATCAGGTTTGCTGCACACGTGGAAACCCCCTCCGGCACAAAAGTCTTTGGCAATTAACAGATTGCCGGGTTATTAAGCCATTAGGACTAAAGCAACCGGCCCCCGTTGTCATTTGCTGTGATGTGAAAGAGGAAAGCAGATGTGTCCGGTGCTCTGAGAGGCTCTGATGAATAGCAGCTCAGAAATGCACCTTTGATCTGCAATACAGTGTGTAATCGCGGTGTGCTTTTATGCAAATGCCGCACAGTGTCAGAGCGGGGGCCGGCTCAAAACTCACCTTATCAGCCTGTCTCATGTAGCAGTAGAGGATCCCTCTCATGCACTTGATGGCGGAATGCTCCAGTTCATGGGTTCTCCCCATGTCGTCGTCGATGCGTCTGCATAGCGGGGTGAGCGGGGAGAACACAGTGAGTGGATGAACACATGATGAACACATGAAGAACACATGATGGAAACATGAAGAACACATGATGAACACATGAAGAACACATGATGAACACATGATGAACACATGAAGAGCAAAGAATTTAAAGGATTTTAAAGGACGATTCTGGTTTCTTCCCACTCGGGTCGTGCTGATGTAGTTCAATTTATGTAGTTCATTTTCCTGGAAAAACTGAAGTCCGCTAAAGGTGTGAAAGCGACTTCGGTGACTGTCGATAGAAGGAATTGAACCAGCAACTGTTTTGTCACAATGTGGCCTGCCTAAAGAATCCATCAGTGGCATTGAACATTGGCTAAAAATCAATGTGCAGTTTGTAAAGCCTTTAAAAACCGTCGCGTGATACTCGCATATGTATTGCCCCAAATTGTGAGCTCAAACACTTTCAATAAATGTGCCTTCAAGAGAGTGATATTGCCAAGATGCCTCCCAGGAGTCAATCGATTGCGGTTGCAGCGACCACAGCGGGAGTCAGCACAGTGCCGGTGGGGCAGATCTCGGATGCACATTGCAACGGTCACGCTCACAGTGACTTTGGGCATCGACAAAGGGAAACGCTGCATTAATCACACGCACGTCTTTTAGATGAGACCCTCGGCCATCACAAGTGATAGCAGAGGATACAGCAGGCGGCTTCTCATCTGCCAGCGTCCTGTTTTAAAGCACTTCATTACCGGACCACAAGTATCCAACGTTGCGATGTGCATGAGGTGATCCAACACTGGCCAGGGGTTACAGTAACACACCCAGCTCTTCAAATGTAATTAAGATTCATCAGGAAAACACAATGGGTGTCAGAAAGGTTACAAGAAAATATTAACACCAACTCATCAACCCACCCCCGATAAAGAGGGGGACACTACAGGTGAACAGGGTAAAGATCTCAACTAATAGATATGTTACTGGAAAGGTACATTTAAATATGCAAATTAGGCATTATCTTATCAAATATGTGCTCATTAGCATACACGTCCAGAACAGAAAGCTGAACATTGGATGAAGCCAAGTTCAAATTTCTTATTTCAAGTTGTTGAAATATTAGAAAATCTATTTTCGTCATGGTTTCAGTAATAAAAGGTTCTATAAATCAGGTTATGAATGATGTATGAACTAAGCCCTCTGTAAAAACCTTCAGAATATAGATGGGAATGAAATGGGAAAGTTTGGTCAGTGCTACTGAAGTGGAGATTTCTGGCTCAGAGAAAACATGTATTGTAAAATGACATACATTTTGACACTTATATATTTCACCATGGCACTTCCCCAGTTGATTACTTACATTAAAACACTTATTTGCAGTATAAATAACCCCCTAAATGTGCTTTTGGGATGTTTTCTTTCCTCTAGTCTGAAAGAAGACTGGAATGTCTGGAATGTCTCCTCTTAAAAAAAACAAAAGAACTACTAATAATATTATCACCAATACAATGTAACAAAATAAAGCATAAAATGTGACTGGGCAAGGTGGTGGATAACACTTTGTCTACTTAGAATAGGAGTTTGTGACAAATCCAAGTCTCTCACACACACACACACACACACACACACACACACACACACACACACACACACACACACACACACACACACACACACAGCAGCTGGGCGTGAAGTAAGTAATGGCAGTAGCCAAGCCTGTCAGATGAGAATCATCTTAATTAAATCCCAGTGACAATTCTAATAGGAGTCAGCCATGACTGATGACTGAGATCTGCGCCTCTGGTCACATCACTGCAGTACACTCTATTTTTACCCCTCTCTCTCTCTGTCGCTCTGTCTCCCCCCTCCATCTCATCCCTTCACTGCATCTCCCATTTCTTCTCCCTGACTCTTATCTCTCCCTCTGCCCACCTCGCCCCCTCACTCTCTTTCCCTCTCCCTCCCACCCATCTACCATCTCGACCTTTAGTATCTACTTCTCTCCATTTCCCTCTCTGTCCCCATCCTCCCAATCTCTCTCTCTCTCTCTCTCTCTCTCTCTCTCTCTCTCTCTCTCTCTCTCTCTCTCTCTCTCTCTCTCTCTCTCTCTCTCTCTCTCTCTCTCTCTCTCGCTCTCTCGCTCTCTCGCTCTCTCTCTCTCTCTCTCTCGCTGCATCTTTCCTCCTCTGTCCTATTTCAGGCTAATTTCGTGAAAGTGCTCTTTTCCCTTGAAACTAATCACGGAGGAAATGCAGACATAAAGTGCAGGGACGGTTGATAAAGGAGTTTGGGTCCTCTCAGTTAAATTCTAAAGTGTTCTTCTTAAACCAACAATCCCGAAAGTGTTTGAAAAGCAAAGCCTTTGAATGACAGAGGCAGATTAGAGATCAGGGTCAGTGAGCATGAAATAGAGGAGAGTGCAACAAAACCAATAGTCAAAGAAGGCAAGGCAAGGTAATTCAAAGTGCTTCACATAAAACCATTAAAAGCATCAAAACACAAGGCAAAAGAAAAGGAGAACAGTGTAAGAAATAAAATGCAGTAGTAAAATGCAGAAATGCAGGAAGAAGATGAAGGGACCCCTGTAACTAAGGACTCCTGGTCTGTTCTGCTCTATAAAGACACTAGAAGTCATCTATCCGTCCATTTTCATGCCCCTTTTACATCAGCGTTGCTGTGGTGCTGGAAAAAATGTAGTACAATGGAGCCTTATAACACATGATTTTATCAGCCTAAAAGAGACCCAATGTAATAAATATGTTATTGCCCTATTTATCTACGGCATTTCATATGTCATTTATTGTGCACTCGCACATGCACCCAAAATGATGTACCTCTTCTTTACTGTATATAGCAGCAAGCAAGCACTCTGCCAAAATGACTACATGTGCTCAACATATCCCGCTGCACACTAAGAATTTAGGTTTTTGGGTGTCAGTGGTTTACTGGCTCCAAAGTACATGATCTCTGGGTTTTTCATATGTTGTCAGTAGCTAATACCTCCAATCATGCCAACAAATTAGGGTCGTTAGTCCTAGAACTAGCAGAAATGTTGGTGAAACCGCTTTTAAAGTGTGTTTTTGGTGAAATACACAAACTAGATTATTTACATATATAGACATATATAGATCATCAAAGATTTTAAAAACAGCTCAAAAGATAGTCTCTTGTCCTGATACTGAATGACAATTCTTTGGTTGATGCTGTTGACGCGTTTGCTGGTTTGTTTTAAGTCTGTCATCTCTTTCATGCAATTTTTTTGATGTTGTTGTTTTTTTGCTTTCTTGTTTTTTGAAGTCTGTTATTTGTGTTCATATTTGGTGCTGGTGTGAAACTTTTACACTGCACAAAAACACATTTCACTTTTAAACCCCTCCCCTGGCACCGATTGTCCAATCACAGCTTAGCAACCATATACAGGCATGGCAGGCCTGTCAAGCATTGGATTTCTCCACATCTTGAGGTGGCATGCATTGAGCTGTGGCACTGTTGTGTTGAGTTTGAGGGTCTTGGCTTTTTTTTCCCCAGCCTTGCAAAAACCCATAATACAGCAACAAAGTGAATGGTCAATCAATCTTTTTTTCGTACTTCTTGGGGCCAGACCCCGGAATTGACCAGGGTCAGCTCTAAAATATCCTCAAAAATCTGTAGGATACTGTGTGTACCAATTAGTGCATCATTCCAAAGACCTAGAGACCAATCAGGGAGTCAAAAGTCCCAATAAAACCGTAACAATTAAGACAAAATGAGTGTGCTTTGTGTACTAACCGGTAGGCCATAGACAGGGCCCAGGCACTGGCAGCACAGTACAGGGAGTCCCGGACCTTGGCCTCCTTGCAGGTGGGGCATGTTTTGACCGGGAAAAGGCCAGTGGTTGGACTCTGGTAGTTCAGAATGGTCGTCTTGACTGGATGGAAAGAGACAGAGAGGAAGAGACAGAGGAAGTGTTGGTGAGGCAATGCTAGTGTTATCTACTCACACCCACATCATAGGAAACAGTGAAGATAACACAGCTAGACCACAGCATGCTAGCTAGCACTGCTCCATTACAAAACAGCTGATGTGACTCTTTCTTTCTCTGCAGCCAGTGCAGCTTAATGCACCCAATGCACTGAAGACGAACAAGTCCAGAAGCCATTCACGCCGTCATTCATTCCTAGTCTTCCCTGAGAATGCCGGTTTCTAAAGAGCACGCATGCCTCCATGCCCCCCCACACACACTTTGCGAGACCATGGTTTGTTTCCACTCCGACACAGTGGAAACGCTCTCAAGCAGCATCACTCCCATCACACCGACGCAAGTCTCTATTTTGATCCAGGCTTTTAGATGTTCACATGTCAGAACAGATGTGTGCTTTGCCGCGTCAGCTGGACAAGAAGTGGTCCCAGAGGCAGAGAGGACACGCCGATGGATTACCAGCGTATATGTTCTCTACTTCCGAGCTAGTCTGTGTTTGTCAAGTGCAGAAATAGAATATTTATCCAGCTCCTCCAGGAGGGTTACAGCGTATTCCCTGACCCGCGACCTTCCTTCGGGCTGTGCAGCTGTTGCCTCCGCTTCATGCTCTTCTCTGATTACTTCCTGTGCATATTCAAGCTCAAATAAATCGAATGAGATGATGTTCAGGTTGTCGCAAAGACACTTGGCAGACATTTGTTCTTCGTTGATGAGGGAAAACAAACGTTGGTGTGATGAAGTCATTTGGAGAGGAGCTCCGTTTGCATTATTTCGGCGTGTACAGTAAACACTGTTGGAGTGTGAGAACAGATGGATGCTTATTCAAGTCGAGCACAGTGTGAACGGTGACATGGAAAGTGTGAATGGCTGCGACTGTGAAGAAAAACAACGATTCCTGGAGGAATACCACTTGGACTCAGGGTGCACCTCAAAATACTTGGATTGTGCGGCACAAGCTGGCAAGAGTCAGTTGATGTTCATGTCAGTGTTTTGCAAGGCATTGTGAAGACAGACATGGAGTTGTGCAAGCTGACTTGCTTTGTGGCGTGTGCACATACTTCACCACCAGTTACAGACTTAACATGGACTCACATGAGGAGAAACAGGCTTCATTTCCATTTTTGTAAAAGCTATTTATCTCATTCATTGGAGGGAGATTTAGATACTTCAACTAGAGAACGAGGATTTATGTGAACTTCTACGCTGCTGAAGTAACTCGGCGCAAAACACAGAATCCATTCCAGCTCCGATGGGGGCTGACTTTGACCTCCGGTCTCCCTCTGAGAGACTTTACTGTTCACGCATATATTTAAAAAGCGGTTACAAAACACAGCGCTGCATGACCTGTCGTCTCTCTCTTCTTCTGCACTCGCATCAGAGTGGAAATTAGAAAATCAGCCGAGGAAACTTCTTCATGTGTTGCACGTCTGTGTCTTTAACACAAACTTTGACCCAACATCTTGCTTCCTGAAAGTTACCCGGTGAAAAACCACACATGCCGATGGTTTAGTGATATGAAATAATACTAGGGCTGCACAATACATCAAACTGTCATCGAAATCGCAATATGGCCTCCTGCAATTTTTCAAATCGCAGGAGGCGCAATAAACATTTGTATGAAGTATTTACATTGCCCTATAGTAACCTGGTTACTGCCAATGCTCGTATACTAGCACCTTGTCAGTAAGAAAGCGTCAACGAATCGTATGTTTTTGCTTCACCAGTTCTGGTCCCCTTCTCTCGCTCCCCACAAGTCCTGTTCCTTTCAGTCAGATATTGAAGACAAACATATTCTTGCTGTTAGACTGTTCCCAGTGCCTTTCAATGACATAGCTGTACGGCAACGAGAGCTTGGGTAACACTTCAACAGCTACTCGGTGAGAATGTAGCTCGCCACGCTTGGCCGTTTTGAAGCTTCGTCACTTACAGGGTGAACATAGCGGCGCTTCGAGCTAAACGCTCACGATGACAATGCAACAGTAGGCAGGTATTTGGTCACAGGTGAAGTCTTGACTAGAGAAATCAAAATGTTGACCTGATAATTGTGCTGAATGGAAAGTCAGGGCGTCACTGAAGTTATTAACATTCACCCATCATCTTGTTAATAATTTACCTGTTTATCTGTTTATGCACTGTGCAATATTCTCATTTTATTTTCATGATGTATAGTCCTTACTAGATTCAAGAGACAATTCATACCAAAAATAATGGTAGAATGGTAGAATGGATGGTTGAAAGAAAATACTTCTGACATGAAACTGCTCATAACAAGGTATGTTTAAGAGGAAAAAATACATATTTTATATTTTGGTGTGAACTCTGCCTTTAAATGTCTGACACCTGATTGATTGTGGGGGGTGTTTGATTGGGGGGGTGTTTGTGACAGTGAAAGTCTGGCTGCGCTAAATGGATGAGCAAAGACGAACCAAGACGGTTCGAGTTCACCTGAGTTCATGCACAGCATTAGTTACCGAGGACAGAACAACGGATGGAAGCTTTCAATACGAACAGATCGGAGCTCTCCAATAATATATGCTGAAATATTACATACTCAAACAGAAAGCCTTCAGGGAAAGAGTCACACACACACACACACACACACATCCTGCAGAGGTCCCCCCGCAAACGAGAGACAGAGAGGGAGAGACTGATGGAGAGGGAGACGGAATGGGACAGGGGTGAGGGAAAGACAGATAGAGAGGATGTGTGTGTGTGTGTCTATGAGTACAAAAGAGCGAAAGTAACGGGCACGGGGAGAGAGAAGGGGGGGGGGAATTGTCAGTCTATATTGGCGCATGGACTTGTGTGTGTGTGTGTGTGTGTGTGTGTTGTATATCGGTCAATTTAAGGTGACAGGCACATCGGCAGTGAGATATAGAGGTTGATGGGGTGAATTAAGCAGAATATTAATAAAACTCTCAGGCACTCCAACGCCTCGCACTACCTAAGTGCAAACTTACATGCATGCGCACGTGAAAACACACACACTACACACACACACACACACACACACACATGAACTAGACGCTGTTGTTTTACACGTCATGTCAGCATGAGTGAGTCTGCGACTTGCTACAAGTCGGTTTATACGGAAGGTAGCCGGTTACAACGGTTGTAATGGCAACAGTACACATACAAATGGCTCCTATTCTATTTCTACAGTCTCAGCAGCGAGTAATGAGGTGTTAGACATACAGACACACACACACACAGATTCATCTGGATTGCTCAGCAGTAATAGGACAGTGCCTTTGGGTACAGGCTAATTATGTCTGCATTAGTGGTAGAATGTTAAAAGGCTGTGAGATGTATTGGTCATGACACTCCACATAGACAACTGTATCTGACATTGGTTTTCTCGTTATTATATTGACTAAGATTTATATTATCGGTGCCAGTGTCTGTATGATAAGCTCTCGTAGAGCAGTGAAGCACCCTGGGTAATTGGCTCAGGTTTAACTGACCACCATGATATGCTATCGGGCAGGCAATTAAAAAAAAAATGTTGAAAAGTCAGATAAGTACGCATAGATCTCACAACAAATGTCGTGAAAATAAAAGGAAATGTAAAAACAGTTCACTTATTTGATGCTTTGTCAAAGAATTTGTGAAATACAACTGAAAAAAACTAAAGTTACGAACGTAACTACGGTTCTATGAATCCTGGATGACCGCCAGAGGCAGTGCTTAACACTGGATGTATCCCGTCTCGCGCATGCGCAGGTCGAATATTTATATCAACAAAGTCACGTGTGACCTCGGATGACCACCGTCATCTATAAGTTCCGGTGTCATCCTGAGCTCAGTCCTATGGAATCTTCTCGCGAGTTCACGGGATTCCGAGTGACCAAGAACTCTGGCGGTCATCCAGGATTCATAGAACCGTAGTTACGTTCGTAACTTTCGTTCTATTTCATCCTTACTGACCGCCAGAGGCAGTGCTTAACACTGGATGACTTATACCAAAAGAGTCACGAGGAAGCACAGTAACTACCCCTTATAGCTCCGGCAGAGAAAATTGGGCAAGAACCCTCCCCAGTGGGTGAGGGGTGGCAACGTTAACTCTGTAGTGTTGGGTGAATGTGCTCGGTGATGCCCATGAGGCCGCCGCACATGTATCCCCCACAGGCACACCACTCAGGCTTGCCCTCGGTGTGGAGACACTCTTGGTAGTGACCCTTCACCCCGGATGGCCGAGCGCAGCCGCTCGCCTTGTATGTATCGGCAATGGCCTCCACTATCCAGTGGGACAGGTGCCGTTTTTCCTTTTTTTTCTTAAAAAGGAGCACAGCCCTTCTTAGGCTCACCATAACTGACTATGCAGGCGGTGGCTTCCATATAAGCTCTGAGGGCCCACACTGGGCACAGCAGCCTTGACCTCTCCTCTCCCGATGGGGGAGGGGGGGGTCAACTTGGCCAGCTGGATAGGCCGGTTTATATGTGAACGTATCCACCCCCTTGGGAGAAACACTGCCTTAGGCCAGAAAGTGACACCCAAGCCATCTGAGTTCCACCTCAGACATGATTCTTCCACTGATAGGGCATGCAGCTCGCCCCCACATTGAGCTGAATTGACAGCAAGGAGAAAACCGTCTTGCTGATAGCCATCTAGGCTCCGCCTGTGCCAGGGGTTCAAAAGGACAAGCATAAGCTGTCCAGTACCAAGGGTAGGTCCCATGCAGGGGAGACCGGCCCTTATCCAGGAGGGACTGTAGAAACTCAGTACAGCAGGCACGGGGCGCTGTACTGGGACCTTGTTCTGAGCCGCACACTAGTCGGAGAACAGCTTCCACCTGTTTCTTGTACTGCAGGCAGGTAGACCGCGCACTGGCATTCAGAATAGTCCGTCAGACTGGTTCTATGCAGCCACTCAGCATCCGGTCGGGCCCTCCCGTGACCCCTAATTGAAGGCGGCAGGGATTGGAATGCCAAATCCGACCCTCTAGTTGCGACAGGAGATCCCTCCTGTCGGGGAAGAACTCTGACAAGTTTATAGCAAAAGCAGAGGGACTGGTGTAAAGGCATAAAGAAGATCCTCTGGCCACGTGTGAGCCAGGGCATCTTGACCCAGAGGGCTGGTCCTCTCCGTCAGGGAGACCCAGTGGGGGCAGTGGGTCGACACGTCTGGATGCAGCCGCCACTCTCCCGGTGGAGGCTTGTAACGGAACAGGAAAACCACAACCTTGTTCCATTCTCCTGGTGGGTACATTGCCCACAGGCTGGTCAGGCGAGGGGCCTCCCAAGTCAGAAGGCCACGGTGATCCCCGTAGCAACTTCTGCAGATCTGGTGCCCCATCGATAGTTCATGGGAAATCACAGCAGAGGTGCTGTCCACCGGACAAGCACATGCTTTCCCTTCAAACATGGAAGGGAGTGCTCGAGCGCTAGCTCTAGAACCTGGACCTGCGGTCTTTCAGCAGACAACTGCCCCCAGGCTGTCCCGTTCTGTCACCCTGCACCCGCCTTGAGAGGCAGGTAACTGTTGTGACAATCTCCTGGTGGAATGGAACCGAGCCCCTGGGGCTCGGTTCCTGGGACACTGTTCGCCAGATATGCACTCCCTCCATGGGGATAGTGAATAGATGAATAGACACTGTTTCGATAATATTATTGCCCTGTATCTGTGCCACTTGGCATCCAAGTGAAGGCTGTTCAGCCATCCGCACTGGGGCGACAGACAGGCCCTCATAGGGCCACCCTCATGAAGGTTATGCTCTGAGAAGGGCTCAGGTAGCTCCTCTCCATGTTCACCTTGAGGCCTACCGGGCCACGTGAGAGAAGGCGAGCAGTGTCCTGTGGCGCCTGAAGCCGGGACGGCGCCTAGGTCAGCCAGTCGTCTAAGTACGGCAGTATGTTCACGCCCTGCGATTGCAGGGGGAAAGGACAGCAGTAACACACTGTGGACACCCATGGGGAGATGGGAGAGTCCGAATGGAAGCACCCAGGACTGAAAGTTGTGGTGATGCACCATGGGAACAGGCGTCGATAGACGTGAACCACTCTCCCTTGGAAATCCGCTGATGGGAGAAAGAACCCCGACAGCCGGCCTGGAGACATCTCCTGGCACCCCTGCCGGGGGGGACGGGGACGTAAGTTGGGTTGTATAGGTAGCGGTCCGGCCTCTCAGCAGGACGCCGAGGCCTGTTGCGCTACTAGGGTAAGCTGGAGGCTGAGAAACGGCCTTGTGGGCCAAAAATGGGACCCCTAGGTCTGGGGGTGCAGGCAGGTCCCTGCAAAGACCAGAGAACTGCTGCCAGGTCTGGCTAGCTCTAACAGTCCGCTGAAGCGCCTGTACAGCAGCTGACTCGAACAGCTCACCAGGCTCCACTGGGACAGTATGGAGGGTCCTCCTACATGTCTCAGATAGGGGTGACTGCGCCAGCCAAACCTGGCGGCGAGTCTGAACCAGGGTGGACATCATACATCCACGTTCCCTCGATATGAGCGCAAACGCCTGCAATGAAGCATCACTGAGCAGAAGCGTCGAAGTAGCCCGCTGCAGAGAATCTGCGAGGGAAAGCATGAGGTGGGAGAGGGAGTTGTCGATACGGTGCACAGCGCTGCTGTGTCCTAAGCCCTGGATAGCAGGTCATCTTTGACCCGACATTGGGTCGAGGGCACCTGGCATCGGGCCTCAGAGTCTCCTCAGGGGAAACTGATGGACGCCATAGTCGTCTAACTGGCTGGCATACGTGCAAGGCCAGATTTGCCACCTCCTGCATGGTCTGATGTAAGGCGGGAGAGAGCCCTGGTGTCTCCACCATGCACGCAACTCCCTCAGATATTCCTCGGAGGGAGGAACAGAAAAGGTGGTGAGGGCGGGAAGGTGCCTGAAGAAGGCACTCACAGGTGGATGTTCCAGCTGCTGTGTATGCCCGGCGTGCAAGCGCCATACAAATGACCAGGGTAGGTTGGTCTGGATTCAGCTGCCCTGACAGGGGGAGGTAGCCCTCCCGCATCAGGTGTTCCACTTCGGCCAGCCTAGCAGACCTTACTGCTCAAGGCGTGATGCCGCAGGTCCTGCCTGGGTTCTCCCTGCTAGGGCAAGAGGTCAGGGCCGTCCTCCGGCTGAAGAGGAGCTATACAGGTCCTACAGCCGGGAGAGTTTAACATGGCCGCGATTCTGGTGGAACCCTTGTCCCACTAGTTTATGCGGAATTCCAAATCAGTCCGAGCGGGAGCGCTCTGCTGAATGTTAAGAGAACAGGCAGGGGGCAGTCAGTGGCGAGTGATCCTTCGGACACTCTTCCCTTAGCCAGCCGCTGCGGATATTGGTGACCCACCAGTTAGCCTGAGCGAGAGCACTCTGCAACTGTGGAAACAGACCCAAAGAAAACAGTCCTTATAGTGAGAGGGGCGAGGGCACTCTCTAAGCCCACTCTCTTCACTAAGATAGTTGCTGCAGATATTAGTGTCCCCCCAGTTAGCTTGAGCGAGAGCACTCTGTTACCGTAAAAAACGGACAAAACAGAACACAGTCCGTACAGTGAGAGGGGAGCGAGGCCACTCTTCACTAAGATAGTTGCTGCCGATATTGGTGTCCCACCAGTTAGCTTGAGCGAGAGCACTCTGCCAGTGTGGAAACAGGTCAGGCAAAGTCCTTATAGTGAGAGGGGCGAGGACACTCTTCACTAAACTAATTGCTGCAGATATTGGTGTCCCACCAGTTAGCTTGAGCGAGAGCACTCTGCCACTGTGGAAACAGGCCAGGCAAGTCCTTATAGTGAGAGGGGAGCGAGGACACTCTTCACTAAGCTAGTTGCTGCAGATATTGGTGTCCCACCAGTTAGCTTGAGCGAGAGCACTCTGCTACTGTGAAAAACTGACAAAAAGAACACAGTCCTTACAGTGAGAGGGGAGCGAGGACACTCTTCACTAAGACAGCTGCTGCAGATATTGGTGTCCCACCAGTTAGCTTGAGCGAGAGCACTCTGCTAACTGATATCCGCTACCGATATGTCCATAATGTTTACAACAATCAATGGACACACCGAGTATTAGCTTAGTCTAGTTAGCCGGAGCGAACTCGACAGCCGTAATGCGTAAAAACCATCAATGGGCACAACCTCAATGTTGATTTAGTATAACTAGCATTCACCGAGTTAGCCTGAGCGAGCACATTCCGCTAACTGTGATCGTTGTAATGCTACAAAGTTGATGGCCACAGCCCCAGTACCAGCTTTGTTTAGCTAGTTTCCCACTGAGTTAACCTGAGCGAGGACGCTCTGTTAACTGTGACAGCTCTGTTAACTGTGACAGCCGTAAGGATACAAAGTTGATGGACGCAGTCCCAGTATCAGCTTTTGTTTAGCTAGTTTCCCACTGAGTTAACCTGAGCGAGGACGCTCTGTTAACTGTGACAGCTGTAAGGATACCAAGTTGATGGCTACAGCCCCAGTATCAGCTTTGTTTAGCTAGTTTTCCACTGAGTTAACCTGAGCGGGGACGCTCTGTTAACTGTGACAGCTGTAAGGATACAAAGTTGATGGCTACAGCCCCAGTATCAGCTTTGTTTAGCTAGTTTCCCACTGAGTTAACCTGAGCGAGGACGCTCTGTGAACTGTGACAGCCGTAAGGTTTACAAAGTTGATGGACGCAGTCCCAGCTAGCATCCAAGTTAGCCTGAGTGAAGACACTGCTAACTGCGAATTACGTCAGATGTAAAGATTAAATCGCCATGTACACAACGCCAATGCGGACTAGTGTCTCACAAAGTTTGCCTGAGCAGGAACACTCTGCTAACTGTGATAGCCGTAACACTGTGAAGGGCGGGCCGACAGCGTAATTCTACGCTCTCGTTAGCGCGCCACTCGATTACTAGAGCGGAAGCGCTCTGCCAACCGTGGAACAAACAACTGTTATAGAAAACAATGTTAATCGATCTTACCGATTGCTGTCATCACGACTTAGCTGACCCTTATCAGACTGGTGACGACCGATGATAGGGGCGTCCACCAGTCCGGGGCTCGATGTCCGAACGGCGAACACACCGTTCCCTCCGAAGAGGGACAGCTCGTCGCAGCCTTTGGAGGGCGAGAGAACCGCAACTCCGACCGGTAGTCACAAGGCTACAGCGACGAGCTCTAATATGTCTTGATCGTAGACACATCCTTGTTTAAGCTACCATGGTAGCTAACCTGCGACGCGAGAAGAAAAAAAGGACTGAGCTCAGGATGACACCGGAACTTATAGATGACGGTGGTCATCCGAGGTCACACGTGACTTTGTTGATATAAATATTCGACCTGCGCATGCGCGAGACGGGATACATCCAGTGTTAAGCACTGCCTCTGGCGGTCAGTAAGGATGAAATAGAACAGCGGTTACATTTGGAGTTGCTGCAAATTAAGCATTTAAAAACAAACTATAATCTTACTCAACTCCAGTTTAATTTTCTCAGAAATCTGAGAAATGTCTCATCTGCTGTACCTCAGGTTTAATACAATCATTCAAATCTTTGAAGCACACAGGTTTAATCGGTTTTTATGTCAAATGTGTTTCACAGAATAAGCCCAGGATGAAATGGGTTGCCGAGCTCTGATACCACTCAATTTGGAACTGAGTGGTATCTCAAGGTTTCATCTTCAAGTCACGCGTTCTTCAGTTGTTCACGCGGCAAGTTTCTCTGGATGCAAATCAACTGTTGTTGGGAGTTTTCTGCCGAGCCATCCATCAAGCTAATGTCCCACTAAATCAGCAGCTAATGTCTCAGACGCACACAGTCTGCTCCTTCAAAATGGGCCATTTCACTGCACCGACAGCGTGGAGAAAATGAGGGAAGATGTATGAGAAAGAAGAAGAAAAAAAAAAACCCACTGAGCGATAGATTGAAAAGAGTAAAAAAATGAAGAGATGGAAGATAGAAGAGTGAGATGGTATCTGTCAGTGCCCCGGCAGATGCTACAAGAGACAATGGGAAAACCGAAACTGTGATATTCACTGTTCGAGCCAGTCTCAACAATTACTTCTGGGTCTACTCCTGCTGACGTTGTCATAATATTTCTTGCAATATAGCATCCGTGACATGAGGTACTATTGAATGAAAAACAAATGCAGTGGCCATAAAAAAAAACAAACAACAGAAACTGCTGACAGAGTGGCAACATCTAAGAAAGAAATGTTGATTTATTATTTTTTGGGGGGGAAATACGCTGATTTGCTTTCTTACCAAGACTGAGACGAAGGAGAGCAGATCTACCGTATATCAAGGGCCGAGTGGATGTTCGCTTAGACAGTGGTGGAATGTAACCAAGTACATTTACTCAAGTACTGTACATAAGTACAATTTTGATGTCATTTACTTAAGTTTCTCCTACTTTATACCTCTACTCCACTAGATTGTGAGCTCAATTACTTGTTGCTTGGACTCCACTACATTTGTCTTCAGTTACTTTGCAGATTTAGGGACCTGATGTATTGTATATTAACTTTCAATACAGCATGTTTTCCAGTGTTTAAGTAAATGTGCAATCTAACACACTGTTCACAGCTGATTATGTTGAAATGAAAATATGATGAACGCTGAATTATGTTCCACAGAATTGCGCAGTATTTATGAGATTTTGTGATCTCTCTATCGCTTTGCCATGAGCAGCATGAGCGTGTTGATTGTGAAATGTTAAATAAACTGCTTCTGTCTTTTACTCCAGTGTTTGTCGTTTACATGTGGCAGTTTGGAACTGTTATTTTCCTTTTTTGTTTGTTTCTGAAATGAATATCCATTACTTTTAAATCCACATGAAAAAAAATGGTCTGTTATGATAATGCATATTTAAATTACACTCTGTAACTATGAGTCACTGAAACAGACTGATTTGATTCGGCCTGCAAAAACAACACTGCAAAGGTTGGGTCAAGGGAGAGAAGTAGAAAAACAAAAAATGTGAAAATCTAAAGAGACAGATGGAAAGAAAGAGCTCCAAACTGAAAAACAACGAGCTCAGGCTGTTGCAACGAGCTCATAATTGACGATTGAAAAGAAGAAAAACACACAACGTGTTCTTCTCCTTT